>NC_064925.1:39734220-40035516 GCF_023897955.1 Schistocerca gregaria | reverse complement strand
CAGTTTTTGTAGCCAACACATATATACTGTATTACCTACTGAATGACACGGCCTACCTTCTGTAGTTTGCAAGAAGAAGGAATGGAGGTATATTCTGTGAACATGGCAACCTGACTCTCCCAGTAAATCCTTATGTCAAAAGCTGTACTAGAAACAACAAAACTGGAAATTTAAAACAATTTTGCTTATGTGTGCCTACAGGAGTATTGTAGAGAAGAACATACTCTGTAGAGGTTTTAGAACTTTTGCACAAATTCACCAGTTTTAACGGCATTTGTAACTGCTAACTTTTTGGTGAGATGATTATTGTCTAAAATATAGAAAAAAACTATTCTTCTTAGCTGATAAACCTAGGCAAAAATACACAGAATGATCATTATTGTCCTAAAATTAACTACACTGATGCAAATGGAGTTTTCTACAAATCTGACAACAGCCTCAAACCGGGAAAGAATACCATTTTTTACAATATTCTCATTTTCCACCTTACAGAGGGAACAGCAAGTGAAATGATATAATTAAAAGATTAAAGAAGTGTGTGTGTGTGTGTGTGTGTGTGTGTGTGTGTGTGTGTGTGTGTGTGCGCGCGCGCGCGCGCCCACATTGGTAATGCATTCTTGTATGACTACAATGGAGAAGAAAAACAAAGAAAGAAAAGAAAAGATTACAATTTACGAAGTTCCAATAAAAAGACTGGCAGAAATTCAATCACCTGCATCCATTTGCATTCATCAGATTAACTTGTACGGAATGCTATATTGACACATGCAAACAAATTTGTTTGAGAAACAGAACTGCTGCTATACTTGATTAAATGCCAGATACGAGAAAATATTCTGAATCATTCGTAAGTACTAAATGTGCATAAGATGTGGTAACTCTCAGATAGTGTGTGATAATGCTGTGGTAATAAATTAGATTTCAATTGGATACACTGTATCATAAGGAAACTGTTTTGAGACATGTTTGAGTCAACAGATACTTATGAAATGCTTGTAACAAATTAGTGATATATATACTTGTACTATTACGCAAGCACAACTGATCTTTACACTTCAGTGTTCACCACCGGGACAAATTACTGGTGGGTACTTAGCTGCTGTCTTATAGGATCAGCTTTACAGGAGTGAAGAAACAAAAGTCATACAATGCAGAAACCAATCAATCTGCTAACAACATGAGTTTTTTCCCTTTTAATATACAAGGTCTGTTAAAAAATAAATAAATAAATAAAAAAATAAAAAATAAAAAGACCATTCATAATTTTACAGCAGTGGTGTGTTGGAGTGAAATACAGTTGGTATCCCTGCACATTCCTGTGTTCAATGCACAACTGCCAGAAGTTTCCTTGTTGCATGTCTGTTAGTTATTATTCAGTACTGTAATGAGTAGAATGTTGTGTCACACTGTTTGTGAATTTTGAGATGGTGGAGTTAGAGGAGCAATGCATCTGCTTGAAATTTTGTGTGGAACTCAAGAAAACCTTTACATAGATGCACCAAATGATGCAAAAGCCTACAGTGATGAGTGCATAAGCTGTACTTGGTGTTACGAATGGCTCACATGATTTAAAAATGGCTGGATGAAAGTTAAAAATTACACTCATTCAGGAGGTCCTTGGATGTCTATTGACAATGCTCATGTCAGGAACATCAACAAAATTGTACATGCCAATCGCAGACTGCCTGTCTGAGAGATTTCAGAAGAATATAGTACTTCAGTTGGATCATGTCATGAAATCCTGACACAACATTTTGGAATGCATCGTGTTGCCACTAGGTTCGTCCCATGGCTCATGAGTCAAGACCAGAAAGACCTTTCCATCACAATCTGTGAAGGGCTTTTGGATCATGTGAATAAGAAAGAGAGATTCCTTAACAGAATCGGAACAGGTGATGAGACATGTTTCTATGATTATGATGTTGAGACCAAGGTTCAGTCTTCACAATGGGTAAGGAAAGGTTCTCCAAGACCAAAAAAAGCTTGCCAGGTCAGGTCAAATGTCAAAGCCATGTTGATATGACAGTTTTCTTTGACTTTGAAGGATTAGTTCACCATGAATTTACGCCACAAGGACAAACTGTTAATTGAGGGTATCATTGGGGTGTGTTGCAATGCCTGCAAGTAAATGTGAGAAAGAAATGGGCTGAAATGTGGTGGACAATTCATGGCCGATGCTTCACGATAATGCACCCACACAGTCATCCCTGTGAGTGCATCACTATTGCACAAAAAATAAAATCATCCTCCATACTCTCCAGACCTGGCCCCTGTGGATCCTTTTTTTTTCCAAAGTTGAAAATCCCATTGAAAGGACAAATATTTCCAACAATAGGGGAGATAAAAGATTTGCAGACAGCACTTTGCTTCATCCAGCGAGAGGTGTACTAAGATTGCTTTCAGAACTGGAAATGGCATTGGGAATGGTGTATCAACTGTGGAGGAGGCCATGTACTATAAGTAAAAGGTATGCACAGAAAAAATTCGTGGACAAAGCTCAGGAATTTGTTGAACAGACTTAGTATAGATACAAGTACAATGCTAAAATTAAAATATTCAATTTTTATAAGAGGAATAACACTAACAAAATTTAGAAGCTGCAGTTCCATTATGTAATAAGCATTCTAAAATCCTATTAGCCCTGACTGTCAGAGAGAGAGAGAGAGAGAGAGAGAGAGAGAGAGAGAGAGAGATTCCACTTGGTATTAAAATACCTTTCCGGCTACATATTCACTTTGTAAGCAAGTGTCCTATCAGCATCCCTAGACAATATCATTCTTTCAGCACAATATGAATGAGTAACTTATTATATTGACTTACCATATGTCATATTAATTAACTATTGTGAATTTATGTACTATTAACATTTTTTTAACTGAGAAATGAGTTTTCTCTTACTACCGCAATGCAGAATACTACTCATTAGTTAACTCCAGAACTTATTCCAACAGATTCCAAAAGATAATTTTCATTACTGCCCACAGAGAAATGATGAGTAACAGTCAGTGAAGGTCAAAGGAGAATATAATTCTCCAAAAAGCTCCAAGACTAGAAATGGTTCAGTCTGTGGGTAAGTAAACATCTGCTGTGCAGCAGATTTCATTGGAGGGAAGCATCACGGACTCACCTCCAGCACGGCTGTAGAGAGCTTCATCAGATCCGGGGTGGCCTGAGAACTTACGGATGCCCGAACCAGGGGGATGCAGGCTGAGTTCCTCATACATGTGCCTGGGATGGCGGGGATCCCAGGTAGCATGACTGCGAAATGAGCCTGGGTGACCTGAACACCCGGTGAGACAGAAAGTGGAATATGGAATGGGATAGGAAGGAATGGATGAGCAAATGCATCAATAAACAAAGCCAAACAAAAAATCTCATATTAAAATAAACACATGAACATCAATCACTACAAACATTTACAGCTGTATAAAATGAAGCTTCTCAAGACAAAGCAAAATTAAACATTGTGAAGCTTATGATACCAAACATCTGCAACATAATATTATCACAATGCACTGGTGCAGACGCGGAACATTCAAGTAGTATGTGGATGTGTTCTTACGATAGTGTTTCTTTCAGTTTATTGTTTGAGGGCCCATCACTAGTACTATTTTAAAACATTGCTTAACTGTCATCATTTACAACTTAAGAAAATGTGGATTAATTTTTAAAAAGTTTTTTATAAACTTCAGTAATTTAAGTCTGATGTGTAAAATTCATAAGAAGTGAAAATCAAATAAGTTTAATATACTTATACCGATATGGTGTCTGTTCTTTCGGACATGTCTGAAAGAACAGACACCATTGATGACCTGCAGCTGTCTAGAACGAAATTAGAATTATATTAATACCTTCAGCTGATGACGGGCACTGATACATATCAACAGAGGATAGCGTGACTGCAGGGACTATCTCGAGCACGACTCCCATGAGACCCACATTCTCACGTTGTATGACCACACACTACAGTCATGGTATCCCACTCCAACACATTACTCGTGGAAGACATTCTTACCGAGTCCTGTAAGAGTTCAGGGAATATGTGTGCACGCACACAGTAGAAAATGTCATGGCTGGTATTGCCAGAATGATATACTTACATGGATATGGTGTCTGTTCTTTGGAACACTATGAAATTTAAAATTTTCCCGGCGAATCAATTGTTCAAATAGATTTCGGGCTTGCAGCCGGTCGTCGTAAACTTCTTCGCATGATATTTCGGCTGGACAAGTGCCAGCCATCTTCAGGTGAGCTGAACGAGGACTGACGAAGACATTCTCCATTCCGTCTTATATAGGGCACTGATAGTACTGCTGCGCATGCGTTGCAGTCGCGGAGACAGAGGGACCACACCGCCCAGCAACAGCGCCCTCGCTGGTGGAACTGCGAAACTCAGGTGCCCTCGGTATTGTCGCTGGCAGCAGGTATCAATGTCTTCTGGCGTCTTCGTCTCGAGAAAATTTCTGTGATGATGGGATTCCAAGCATTATTCAATTGGTAACCACTGTCCCGGTTCATTAAATTCCCAGCAATGCGTATTTCAACGGATTCTTTAATAATGGAGTCCCAAAAAGTTGTTGCTGTGGCCAAAATCGAAGTTTTGTCGTACTCCATTGAATGTCCGTTAGAAATACAATGTTCCGCAACTGCAGATTTACTGGGTTGCAGTAGACGAGTGCAACGTTGATGTTCTGTACAACGCTCTTCCAAAGTATCTGTTGTCTGTCCTACATAGGCCATACCACATTGTGACGGTATTTTGTAAATTCCCACCTTCCGCAGCAACAGATCATCCTTCACCGAACCCAGCAAATCTGAAATCTTAGAAGGCGGATGAAAAACAACTTTCACATGAAAAGTATTAAGAATCCTTGCTATTTTAAAAGAGATATTACCAACGAAGGGAAGAAAATCTAGAGACTTGGCTGGCGCACTCTCTTCTTTATCCACTTCCCGGTTCCTGGCTCTAGTTGAGAAGGCCCTGTTAATTTGCTGGGTCGAGTAACCATTGTCCCTGAACACCGTTCTTAAATGTGCAACTTCCTTAGGCAAATCCTCTGCATCCGACACCGTGTGTGCCCTGTGCACAAGGGTTTTAAGTACACCCATGGTTTGGGATGGGTGATGGCAACTGGAAGAATGCAGGTACAAATCAGTGTGAGTCGGCTTACGGTAAACAGAATGTCCCAATGAGCCGTCACTCTTCCGTTTAACTAGAACATCCAGGAATGGAAGGACACCATCTTTCTCTAGTTCCATGGTAAGTCGAATATTCTGATGGATGGAGTTAAGATGATGAAAAAACTCCATTAACTTTTCTTCTCCGTGGGGCCAGACTATGAAAGTATCATCGACGTACCTCCAAAAAACAGTTGATTTACAAACCACTGATTCAAGTGCTCTCTCCTCAAAATCCTCCATGAACAGGTTAGCCACCAGAGGCGACAGAGGGCTGCCCATGGCGACACCGTCAGACTGTTCAAAAAATTACTGGTTAAACATAAAATAAGTTGAGGAGAGAGCATGTCGAAACAAAGCAGTGACATCCGATTCGACATGCTCCGCCTTCTAAGATTTCAGATTTGCTGGGTTCGGTGAAGGATGATCTGTTGCTGCGGAAGGTGGGAATTTACAAAATACCGTCACAATGTGGTATGGCCTATGTAGGACAGACAACAGATACTTTGGAAGAGCGTTGTACAGAACATCAACGTTGCACTCGTCTACTGCAACCCAGTAAATCTGCAGTTGCGGAACATTGTATTTCTAACGGACATTCAATGGAGTACGACAAAACTTCGATTTTGGCCACAGCAACAACTTTTTGGGACTCCATTATTAAAGAATCCGTTGAAATACGCATTGCTGGAAATTTAATGAACCGGGACAGTGGTTACCAATTGAATAATGCTTGGAATCCCATCATCACAGAAATTTTCTCGAGACGAAGACGCCAGAAGACATCGATACCTGCAGCCAGCGACAATACCGACGGCACCTGAGTTTCGCAGTTCCACCAGCGAGGGCGCTGTTGCTGGGCGGTGTGGTCCTTCTGTCACCGCGACTGCAACGCATGCACGGCAGTACTATCAGAGCACTATATAAGACGGAACAGAGAATGTCTTCGTCAGTCCTCGTTCAGCTCACCTGAAGATGGCTGGCACTTGTCCAGCCGAAATATCGTGCGAAGAAGTTTACGACGACCGGCTGCAAGCCCGAAATCTATTTGAACCACACTTTAGAGGTAGAACATAATCAGAAAATGCGTCTTTGAGTAAAATTACAGTATGTTGTGATGATGTACGTAACAAATTAGAATTTTTTCTGTGTTGTTGAAGTTAACTTTACTCATGTCACTTTCATTTTATCTTCCTGGGCACCAAAAAATTTAAGACAACATGAGATTATCTGAGGCATGTGTGTGTGTGTGAATATATGGGATGGGTATCATGCCCATAGGAGGGAGGAGAGGGGGGAGGTATAACATTGAACATCCTATAATGGAAAAGGATATAAAGGTATTAATTCTCTGCATGCTCCAAAACAGTACTTCATAATACTTTATGTTGCTGGCAATATGAAATCTGCAATGTCATGTACAAAATATCCACTACTAAAGGAACAAATAATTTTTGAGACTGGAAATTTAATCATTACACGTAAAAGTTACTGAAGTTTGGAGACAGTATTCTCATTATTGACACTTTTCTTAAAGGGGTATATTTCATGCATTGATTGTCAGAATATATGGTACTCCTCTGTATATCACATGTCTATTCTCCGTTCTGT
Source organism: Schistocerca gregaria (assembly GCF_023897955.1). Lineage (NCBI taxonomy): Eukaryota > Metazoa > Arthropoda > Insecta > Orthoptera > Acrididae > Schistocerca > Schistocerca gregaria. Next base: position 40,028,727 of record NC_064925.1, on the reverse strand, counting down.
CAGTGAGTGGATAGCAATTAACTTGCAAGGACTTTAGCACTTCACTCTGCAGATCTGGAATATTATGACTACCATTCCCAATTTAATGATAACAGTTGTTTCCATTTGTCCAACTATTATCATTTTCTCCTTTACAGTTATTCCAGTGAGACATTTTCTGCTTTAAACCTACTCATCAATCTACTCGACACACTTTATAGGACCAAAATGTCATCAGCTTCTGTTCATCTCTTTGAAATACTACATCATTTAACCGTTTTGTACCGCTTAACAACCTCTCCTTACCATTTCATTCACTGCTTTCAATCATTATTTGTTTCATGCTTCAACTCTGCATTGCTCTATTTTATTTTTCCTGTGCTGTTATTGTTTCATTGCTGTGTCATGATACCTGCATTCCTTCCACTCTCTTTCATTCACATTATAATTATTATTTCTTTTATTGTTATTACTTCATTTGTAGCAGCAGAGGACTGACAGTTACACAGTTACTTTATTGAGAAAAAAAACAGGGAACAGCATAATGGGAAAGAAACTTTTAACATTCTTGAAAGAAAATATCTCTTGCACTTGAGTGCAAGAAATATAGAAAGTCAAGACATAATGGGGGGAGGGGAACAGATGCGTCCTTTGGATACCTCAGAAATGAGTATGGAAAAAGACTGGATGAAGGAGAGGCACACAGGCAAGGTAAATGAAAAAGGGACTGAAGGGAAGGATATCTGATGGAAGGGTACCACTGAAGATTATTCTTCCCAAGGTATCAAAACAAATAAGGTAAATGGGTGACACAAATGAAAGAGTTAACCAAGATGAAGAAGCAGAGAAGATGACAATAGGAATTATATGATGGAAATGCTGTGTTTGGTGGACAGTTACAGTTATGTTAAACTGTAATTAGAATGAGATTTTTCGTTTGTAAGGTGCACTGTGTTTCCTGTACTTGGATATTGTACATCAGAGATATAATTTGTGCCTATCTGTTTTCACTATCAATGTCACTGTCTCCTAAACAGCAAGAACTTTGCCACATGCTACACCATTTGGGTTTTTAGCACTTACTCCTGAGAACTTCACAGTCGGAAAGTTGTCCTTGCTCTGTATCATACATTTCATTCTATCCATCCACATAAACTCAATGGTTTCTCCCATCACTGCTTACTGTCTCAAATTTGTGTAACGTCTGTAAATTGTCTGTTGTCCTAGTATTCACCCTCCCAGTATTTCATATTCTTCTCCCTCTCCTTTTATTTTATTTTAACAGCCTTTATTTCTCTGCTATATTCCTTTTCCCCATTGCCACCCTTTGGTTATAAACTATTTATGACCCTATCCATCACCTCCAGCAAAATTAAAATCAATGTATACCAGTCAATAACAGTTTTAGTCGATCTGAAAGTGTATTAATTTTTTGGCAAAACAATGATAACAAACATTTTTCATCTAGATGAGATATCAATGATTAAAGAAACAGGAAGAACTGAAGACTATAAAAAGTGATTTAATAACTGAGCAAATCGGTGGCTCGCACATCTGAATGCCTTTCAGCCTCAGCTGTGATGCTAATAAGGTTTGCTTGGAAGGTCCTGGAAGTGATGGAGGGATGGGCTTGGTGTCACAGATAACATAATAATGCATTTACTGTGGCAGACTATGATGTTGGCACATAATCAAGTTTGATAAAAGGCATGAAGTAACTAATGTCTCCTTTATGTGTAAAACACTTTACTGACCAGTTTTGATTATACAAGCCTCTCCTACTCCTTCTCGTCCCTTTCAAGTATGTCACTTTGCCCACAATTCTGAGAACGTTTCCAATTCAATCCTTTAAATGTTCTACTTTTTTATACAACAGTTTTCGCACATTATGGCTTTATTTTATCACATGCTCTTCTATTTCTGTATTATTGCTTCAATATTTGTCATGTTTCACTATTTTACAAATTTGTTTTCATTACGAAATTCCCCATGTGTGGTTCTATGTTATTTTTAATTTTATTATTTGCACTGCTAAATCAGATAATGGGAAGCCCAGAATGGAATAACAGCAATATGGAAAGGACAGACTGCTATTCGCCACATAAGGGAGGAACTAAGTTGCAGGCAGTCATAATGAAAAACACTGCTAAAATATTATCAAGCTTTTGGACAGAGTCCTTCTTCCAAACTAGAAAGCACACAGACATTCACACATAAGTGCAACTCACAAACATGGCTGCAGTTTCTGGATGCTGGAGCTTGGCTGTTAATTTTAGCAAATTTTACAGCTTTATTTTATCATATGCTCTACCATTTCTGGCAGTCAGATCCCAGCATGTGCAAACAGTGGCCACAAGTGAAAGAGTTGTCCTTATGTGAATGCGTGTGTGCGTTTTTTATTTTTTTATTTTGGAAGGAGGATTTCGTGAGAAAGCTTAATATTTTAGCAGCTTTTGTCATTGTGCCTGTCCACAACTGTATACATCCTCTATGTGGTGGGTAGAAACATTAACTGCAATCCATTTGTGCCATTTTATTAGGTATTACATACTGTAAAATGGGAGGAAGACTAGCGTTTAATGTCCCATTGATAATGAAGTCATCACACAAGGAGCACAAACTTGGATTGGTCAATGATGGGGAAGGATAAGGGTCATGTTCTTTTCAAATGAACGAGCCCATGTCCTTTTCAACTAAACCATTCTGTTACAATGTTCAGTTTAGTGAAACTACGGAAAACTTAAATACAGATTGACAAGTAAGAATTTAAACGCTGCTGCCCCTTAGTGCTAGTGCAAAGCCTTAAGCACCGTCCTACCTCATTCATTCGTTGTGTGTTGTTATTTCTTTCCGATATATGAATAAACATGCCACTAATAATGTTTCCTCAGCACTTTCATATCATTGTTTTTGTCAGTCTGCAATCCCTTCATTGTTCATTCAAGTCAAGCTTCACTTAATTCAACTTCTAGGCTGTAGTCTCTGTTTTGCATCTATTTCATTTGTTAATTATTCTTTCGTATCCTATTATGTATTTCTCTAAACTTCCCACACCTATGTCCAGCCTGTACTCACCTCCCATCCATGGGGCTGTAAACGTCCCAAAGTCTCAACATGAATCAAGGAGCCCAGCAATTATCTATCTGAAAGTAATTTTCACCTTTCAGCCAAATGTTTTTTCACTTAGTGTTCACTTTTTCCTCCTGTTCTCTGACACTACTACGCAGTTCAGTGATCCAGTTGTTGATCATGGAATGTAATCCCTATTTTAACCCACTTTTGAGATTAAGAGTCAGCAGCTGATAGAGAGCAATTCAGTATACCTGCACTCCCCTTCCACAGTCTCCTTCCTGCATATGTACCTCACTTTCATCTTTATGCTCTTTGTCAGTTCTTGATAGAAGACATCATACTATATAATGTTTGAAGCTAACTGTTCAAGTAATGGAGATATCACCCTTTGTTAATATAATAATAATAATAATAATAACTCTCTTATATATATTTACTCTAATTTATAATTAACAGTTTTTTTATTATTATGGCGGCTGTGGGAGGAGGTGGAAATCTACATCTTTATCACCATGTCCCTCATTATTACTTGCTTTCCTTATGTCTGTCCAAAACAAGAATAAAATTCACTGATTCCGTTTGTTGGCTGTGTACAGCAGCTGATGACTCTTTTTTCTTGTAGTCATGTACATGATTATGGATGAGATGTCAGAAAATTTGTACTGATATTGTTTATGGCATAAACAGGGTTGTGCCTAAATATTCTGAAATAATTGTAGCCATTGACCTAACAAGTGATTATATTTCTATTTGTATGTAAAACATTACTAAAACAAAGAATAGTCTGAAATGAAACTACAACCATAAAAGATGAAAAATATGGTACAAAAAGATTTACTTACCTAGTAGATGCAGATTAGCAAACATAAAAATTGGTCATTTTTCATATGCATCTATCAACATCCTATTCTTTCATATCTAATTTTATTTTGTTACAATATTAATAACATGAGGGCAAGCAAATTAACAAGATACAATATTGTGCATTTGAATTAGCAGTGATTCTTTACTCAGACAGCCACCTTTCTTTAACTTTGTTTCAGTTTCTTCCTCTGCAGAAAATTATTCTTTCGTATTCAAAGTATTCATCAGAAGCGAAAAACGATCTACTTGACACTAACATATTGGATGCAGCAACTTGATATGATGGCTTTTAATGTTCAGTTATTCTGGGAAAGGATGGTACACAAGGAGGTCAGGACACAAAATAAACACACATAACGAGCTTAGAATAATGTACACTATATGGCAAATTTGCCTTGAAATAAGCAGGCCGAGGCAAGAACACAGCAAAATAAACTTTTAATTATCAAATAATTCTATAAATGGAACACCACATGCTAGCTTGGATCACCATGCTACACCATTTATTTGAAAAAATTCCGCTCTTCTACGAATAAATTCGCATCACATGTGACGCATGCATATTTAGAAAGATTTAGAAATGTCTGTTATATTTTTGGACAGAAAGAGAATGTCACTACATTGTAATGACAAACTGGCCTTACTTATTACTGTACCTCTCTTGATACGATCACAGGTGTTGTAGTTGGATCCAGGTACAGGAGGCAACTTGCGATTTGGTGGTGCAATGTAGCCGAGCTCATCGCGCAGATCCGGTCGGCGCTTGTCCACTGTAGCGTTGCCTCCAGCAGACTGGTTGTACACTACATCATCTGTAATAGATGAAGCCTCTATTTCACAACAAACAAGCAGGCCACACCTAATGTGTCGCCTCATTTTTCATGCTACTCTTTATTTCTTTTTTAAGGATCTAATTCTACCAACTAATAATCATGCATTTTTTATGGAGATGCAATCTGTGAATAAGACTATTTTTCTAACTAGTTGTATACAAATATATGATGAAAGTTGCCCAGATTTCTTATCCATATTACATAACAGTATTTTGAAAGCATGAATTTTGGTAAACATATTATATATTATAACTTCTTTTGCAGATTTAGGTAACACCGATGTAGCTTTCTTTTTTCTGAATAAACAGCACAATTTTGAATCCTTAAAAAAATTATATAAATGTAGCAACCAATGAATTTTTTACATCTGTGATACATAGTCTCTCTTCAATCTATGTAAGTGCTGGAAGTGCTCTAATATTCTCTGAGAACACACGCATCTCAGAGTAGTGAAAAGAAATTAAATTACAACTCATTTATACTGAAATATGCAATGAATTACACTGGCTAGTCAAGGCTAACCATAACATGGCTTGTGGACAGGGGAGTGATCTGCAGAAATGCAAGTACTGTTCACAATTCTGCATGAGGATTAATGATAACACAGATTCTTGCAGGAACCCTGTTTCAACCAGAATGTATTCACATTTTAGTATCTGAAGCCAACAGGCTCTTTACATAACACAGTTGGCCTATGAAAAATGTCAGTGTGCATATTGTTTGTGCTACTACATCACCAATTAATACTGACTAGTTTACATCAAAAGGTTCACAACTTTCATGACAATATTTTGTATTGGTCTAGGCCCGTTCATGACTCAGCTACCATGATTATCACATTTTTCATGTCCATGCTAAGCGTTGTCTATTTTCACTACTCACAATGGGACCTTCTGGTCTCAGAAATTCAGTTCGGGATGAGACTTCACAGTTTGGTAGCATATTTCAATGGTGTTGACTCACAGAAGTCTTAAAGCAAACTATCCCAAAAATTCTAAGAAAAAAGGCTCTAAAATTTTAAGCACAACTCGTACAGATCTTATATATGGCCAGACGTAGCTTTCCAGCACACAGGTGAAATAGCTCAGTGACTAGCACTGTCATATGGTTGCAATGTCATATGGTTGACACACTTTAAATCCTACCTGCAGGCTCAATTTTATTTTGTTTTCTTAATTGTTATAAAAATTATAATCACATTTAAATAAAGTTGAAGACCTAAAGTACTATCAAATAAATAAAAAATAACTTTCTTTTGTTTATGAAATGGGTGTCAAAGGTTACCTAAAATGAGAATTACACACATGAATATTTTCTTTTTAAGAAGTTGAATCATTTCAAATGAATTTTTAATGGATGTAAATTAAAGTGTTAATTACTATCATTACAATGTTATTACAAAATTGTGGGATATTATAAGCTATGAATGGATTATAAATATTCTTTGCAAATATGAGGAACCGGGGTATTTGAGGAAAAGCAGAACATAGCTGTTGACCTATTGTATATACAAACAGGCCGACGGTCAGTAAGTGATAAGGCCAGCATGCAACCAATCAAGCAATGTGCCTTATCTGTTACAGTAGAAGTTCCTTCCTGACATTTACAGAGTACTGTGAAATATTATTGAAATTTTTACAATGTTATGAATTATAAATGTCTGTCAATGAAGACATCGCAAAAGTATCAGAAGCTGCAGATTCATTATACAGTAAAGTGTCAAAGGTGATGTTAAAAAATTCAATTGTTTATTATGAAAGCTTGCTTGCTGCAAATTATTTGATTGCATTCAAATATTCAATGATGGCATTGAAACAGAGGATGACATACATAAAGCTGAAATACTAAACACCTTTTTCCAAAGCTGTTCCACAGAGGAAGACCGCTTTGCAGTTCCTTCTCTAAATCCTCGCACAAACGAAAAAATGGCTGACATCAAAATAAGTGTCCAAGGAATAGAAAAGCAACTGAAATCACTCAACAGAGGAAAGTCCACTGGACCTGACGGGATACCAATTCGATTCTACACAGAGTACGCGAAAGAACTTGCCCCCCTTCTAACAGCCATGTACCGCAAGTCTCTAGAGGAATGGAAGGTTCTAAATGATTGGAAAAGAGTACAGGTAGTCACAGTCTTCAAGAAGCGTTGTCGAGCAGATGCGCAAAACTATAGACCTGTATCTCTGACATCGATCTGTTGTAGAATTTTAGAACATGTTTTTTGTTCATGTATCATACCATTTCAGGAAACCCAGAATCTACTCTGTAGGAATCAACATGGATTCCAGACCCAGCAATAGTGTGAGACCCAATTCGCTTTATTTGTTCATGAGACCCAGAAAATATTAGATACAGGCTCCTGGGTAGATGTCATTTTTCTTACCTTCCGGAAGGCATTTGATACAGTTCCGCACTGTCGCCTGTTAAAGAAAGTAAGAGCCTTTGGAGTGTCAGACCAGCTGAGTGGCTGGATTGAAGAGTTTTTAGCAAACAGAACACAGCATGTTGATCTCAATGGAGAGACGTCTAAAGATATTAAAGTAACCTCTGGAGTGCCACAGGGGAGTGTTATGGGACCATTGCTTTTAACAATATATATAACTGACATAGTAGATAGTGTTGGAAGTTCCATGCGGCTTTTCATGCTGTAGTATACAGAGAAGTTGCAGCATTAGAAAATTGCAGCGAAATGCAGGAAGATCTGCAGCGGATAGGCACTTGGTCCAGGGAATGGCAACTGACACTTAACATAAATAAATGTAATGTATTGCGAATACATAGAAAGAAGGATCCTTTATTGTATGATTATATATGATAGCGGTACAAACACTGGTAGCAGTTACTTCTGTAAAATATCTGGGAGTATGCGTGTGGAACGATTTGAAGTGGAATGATCATATGAAATTAACTGTTGGTAAGGCGGGTGCCACATTACATTTTCTAAACTGTAGTCCATCAACAAAGGAGGTGGCTTACAAAACACTCGTTCGACCTATACTTGAGTATTGCTCATCAGTGTGGGATCCATACCAGTTCGGGATGACAGAGGAGATAGAGAAGATCCAAAGAAGAGCAGCGCGTTTCATCACAGTGTTATTTGGTAAGCGTGATAGCGTTATGGAGATGTTTAGCAAACTCAAGTGGCAGACTCTGCAAGAGAGACGCTCTACATCGCGGTGTAGCTTGTTGTCCAGGTTTCAAAAGGGTGTGTTTCTGGATGAGGTATCTAATATATTGCTTCCCCCTACTTATACCTCCCGAGGAGATCACAAATGTAAAATTAGAGAGATTCGAGTGCGCACGCAGGCTTTCCAGCAGTCGTTTTTCCCGCAAACCATACGCGACTGGAACAGGAAAGGGAGGTAATGACAGTGGCACGTAAAGTGCCCTCCGGCACACACCATTGGGTGGCTTGCGGAGTATAAATGTAGATGTAGATGAGTGAAGACATTTACAGACATGTTGGCGGACACAATACTTGTGACTGATGTCAGACTTGTTCATGAAAATGTAAACTGTTAAGTGGAACCTTTCAAAAAGTATAATGTTGGCTGACAATACTTGTGACTGATGCCAAACTTGCTCGTGAAAATGAAAACTGTGAAGTTGAACCTTTTGAAAAGTATGAATCCCACAGCTTATAGAGTGAATATTATTTATTCCGGGGGAGGGAGAAATAAAATAAAAAGGAGGCAATCAATTTGATAAGTATACAGCAATCAGTTCCTGGATGTATGATCAGTTTGTTTAAGCCAAAGGGATTTATCAGCAAGTGACTACACAGAATTTATGAGAGTGAACTTTAGAAGCAGTGCAACAGTTCAAAAATTTCGAATTTAAAGCTTCTGAAAGCTGGGTTCATATATTCAAAAATAAGCATGGAATTTGTCCATGAAAAATGACAAAATTTATTCCGAGTAAAGAAATGGTTACTATCAAAGAAACGTTGGCTGCTGCAGACACTGCTTGAACCCAGACTTAAAAATTGATTCTGAATTTCAACAAAGATTTTGTTATCAATGCCGACTAGATGGGTGTTTAAAGCACACTATTTAAAAATTCATTTTGCTCTTTATTTTTAAGATTCTCTGACAAAATACTTGAATTTCAGCTATTTTTTCTCTCCAGGTTCTCAGTATCTGTCGGTGCACAAAAGGGCTCTGGCTGTCAAAGGAAGCAAAACTATTTTTCTCAAAAGACATGACATTAATAAAGTGATGCATACATATAGTGCTCAATATGGTGTCACTCTGTGTGGAAACATCCTAACTCAAGTGTTTGTATATAAGAGTCAAATGGTAACTTTGGTCCCTGGGTTCACAAAACTTAAAGGAGTATGAGAAAAATTATAAAAATGTGGTAGTAATTATGTCTTGCAACTCTGTGAAACTAATGACAGAACTAATAGTGACTTTCTCAATTGGTGTTTGAAATCTTATGTGGGTCAAGAACGGTTTCTGTTAGTTATTGACTCTTGGGATGGACAAGCAAAGCCTGAATTATATAACAAAATCTTTCAGGATGATGTGAAATCACCAAGATCTACAATTAAAGTGATTCCTCTGAAATGTACTCCACTTGTTGAACCATGTGATGTCTATTTTTTATAGACAAGTAAAAAATCTGATAAAGTGTGTACAAAGTTGTGCTTTTCTAGTTGAAAATAATAGATAAATAAATTCTCATGATGACTGTATAAAAATACCAGTCCATCACCAGCTGCCATCACCAATTTTTAAGGAAATGATCCAATATGCCTGGTATGCTTCCAACTTTTATGATGGAAGAGAAGTTCTCAGGAATGTCAACAAAAGCCACAGGCCTTTTACAAAAACATTGTTCTTGTAAACAATCATCCTTCATAAAGTGTGCAAGATGCCAAAATATTTTTTGTTTTTAATGTTTTTATGGCAATTATGATTCTCGCGGTTGCACATCAAATAAAAAATTGCCAAATAAACAGGATATTCTGTAATTAAAACCCACCTAGAATTTTGTGACAGTGATAACTAATTTGCCTCCAACAAATTGCAAATTATACAACTTTTTAAAAAGAAAATATTGATGAGTGTAATTCACATTTGAAATAGCTGCAACAGCCATTTCAGAAACAATTAAAATTATTTATGATTTAACTGATAATACTTTAGGTAATTAACTTTATTTAACATTCATTATAATTTTTAGAACTTTTTTTTTAAATAATGAAACTGTACCAGCAGATAGGTAGGATCGAACCCAAATTAGCTGAATGACAGTCTAGCATGCTACTCACTGAGGTATTCCATGTGTATACTGGAATGTTACTCTGACCATATATAAAGGATGCGAAAGAGCTATGGTTAAAACTGCAGAGCCCTTTTTTTTCCAGAATTTTCTGGATAGCGCGCTTTAAGACTTCTATGATTGGACGCATTTGAAGTATACTACTAATCAGCGAAGACTCAGCCCGAACCTAATTTCCAATACTGGAAGGCCCCCTTGTCAATAAATTATCTGTAAAACATTAGGACATGCGTATTATCATCTTCCACCCTACTATCCATGTCTAAGAAACTATCAAAAGCTTATTGTGTACACTCAAGAAGTATACTACTAATCTGCGAAGTCTCATCCCAAACCTAATTTCCAATACCGGAAGGCCCCCTTATCAGTAAAACATTAGGAAATGCATATTATCATCTTCCACCCTACTATCCATGTCTAAGAAACTATCAAAAGCTTATTGTGTACACTCAAACATTATAATTATTTCACTATTACTGCCAGCAAAACAATCATTAAAACTTCACATGATGGTATCTTATGATACATACAGATAGCTCTGTTTAGTACAGTAAGAAAATAAGAGCATGGTTGTTTGATAAATCATTTATGCAATAAAAGTACAATATTTACAACAATTTCTAAATAACCTTACAGATTATCATAATGCACTTATCATCTCCGTTGATTTTAAGTTCTGCTATATTCGCTTATTCTCCATATTACGAAGTTGTCCTACATTCTTAGGCCCTTCTGGCCATTATGATTCATACTTTTATTTGATTTCTTTAAACCACTTCAACTGGATTCAGTGGTACTTCCATCAACAAAACAATTTTCAGTATTTGTCACTTTTGTCTATGTGAATTAGTCATCCCTTTCTACTGACCATGACATTTGCATGCTAAACCGTAACTTTCCCTTCATCATTTCTGGCTCCTATTATGTACTTGCATTTTTTTTAAGTGCCAGAAGTTTCTTTTCTGCTAGTTACATCAGAGTATTCTTAATTTTTTAAAATTGTTTTTCATGTTTGTAAATTATTTTTCCAACTGACCCTCCAGTTTATTTAAATATTCAGTGTACTTCCCCAATGTGCATTATTTGATTTCTGAGAGATCACTAACCTGCTGGTTTACAGGGAAAATTTGGTTGTTTAGTTCTGCTACTTATCCTTCATTTTATCAAACAAAATACTTTATTGTTTCTTTCCCAGTAGGTAAATCAAATAAATGACAACACAAGGAAGGGTTTCACAGAATTACTTCATTATAAGAAGTTATATTCAATTATTCTTTCTTTCGTTTAACAAACTTACAGCTGCAGACGGGTAGCTATCTTTCCAGGGGATTAAAAATTTGGTATTAAATTTCCTCATATTATTGTGGAGTTTCAATTAATAAAACAGGAAGAAAATGAAGAAGAAAAAGAATCATTTTTCCAGTTCAAATGCTATCTTGCTTTATAGGACATCACAGATTGTATCTCCTGAACATAACTTTAATGTAAGGTTATTGCCTTCAAGTAAAATAAACTGTACATAGTCATAAATACATTATAAAGAACATGGTTTTGTAAAAATCGTTTTACATTATGTGGTTGCCAAGTGTGGAAACAAACAATACTCTGTATGGACTGTGTTTGCTGCAAATGACCACTAAAAAACCTTGAACTAAGAAAAAAAAGTATTTCTAAGGAACAATAAAGATAAATATCTTCTGCATTTTTACTCAGATAATAAAATTTTTAAGCATAGCTGAAATCTTGGTTTGGGGGAAAACAGATTTTGCCATCCAGCTTAATCACTGACATTATCTTAAGAGAGTCCTGAAGAAGGTTGAATACATACATTCAAAAGTATTTTCATGTAACCAATCACTGTTCAAAAAGCCAGCTTTTCCTTTGTCTATATAAAATGCAATAAATGCACCAGAAATGCAATCAGAGGATCATTGTGGCATTTGACAAAGTAAGCTATAGTTATCTATCTTTATTGTTTGGTGGTACACATTATTGAAATTTTGACTAAAGCCTGTAAATATTTACATTAGCATATCCACAAATCAAATTAAAATTTGACGCAATGAAATTTAGCAAGATGCAAAAATAAAAAATTGTGTTTATTTATATCGAATAAGCTAGACAGATCATCCCCGGAGCAAAAGCATGCTCACCATGACTTTCGGAAGTTACTTGAATGATTGATCACTTTCATAAAGTAGCAACATTTTTATTGTAATTAAAACAGTAAATCACTTGTGTGTTGTTAGCTGTCTGCAACTAAAATTGTGTGTACACATGCAGAAACCCAAGACACAAATATGGGCAAACATAATAAAATGTCAGATATATTTCATCCATTACAAAACGACTTTTCAAAAATATAATAATTATAAAAACTGTAATTTTGTATTAACAACAAAAACTGAATTGCATTTTTTGGTCATCTTAGTGCATGTAATTTGGTAAAATATTTCACATTCTGAAGTAAGTTTTCATTACGTTATAAATTATAAATAAGAATTTTATGTGGTAAAAACTTTCTCAAAAATGTAAAATAATTACCAAAAGTGCCATACCAAGACAAATTCAACAAAGAATAATTACTGGCAGCACTAAATGTTAATGTTGAAAATAAATCTATAGTATTAAAATGCTTTATTTTTCTGACCATTTAATGTGATCTAGGTGTGTTGCACACATAACAGATGTGGAGACAATCATAGCCCATACAGTCACCCAAGAAATGAATTTATGCACAGTATTAACACATAAACCAAGTGGTGATACTAAACTCAAAGCATGTAAAGTGTCTCATGCATTTCAACTTAAGTACTTAAGTTCATGGAAGGAAACCTACTACCTATGCATATCTATGCAACTGCATAGTGTCTCATAACTTTGCCCTCACATATTTTGTATTCTGGTACAGTTTTCTATGTGCAAATAATTCAAATTTCAATTTGTTCTTTGCTTTGCACAAACTAGGCACAGTACAGTTATACTACATCACATTACACAGGAAAGTAAGATACAGTGTGTAAATCCTTTTGAAACTCAAGGGAAGGGCATCTTTGAATATCTAACGATAAATCAATAGCAAGATTGACAGTAAAATTAAATCATGGACAAAATATATTTCTGATTTTTGTGACAGATTACTTCACACCTCCAGGTGAGCGAAAAATTGATAAAAAGCTATGGAACCCCATTCAGAATCAATGAGTTAAGAAAATAAGTTAACTGTGTACACTATAAAATTTCATTCATAGAATCTATTCTGAAATATAACTCTTAATTTCAATTTTATTCTTAACTCGTCCTGGAAATTTATGAATGATGGTCAAAATCCAACAACCATTAACTCAGGAGTATAAAATTTAATCTGTATCATTACTGAATATCACTGTTAATAAAAAGGATAGTTTCTACTTACCATATTGCGATGATGCCGAGTTGCAGATATTCACAACAAAAAAAGCTGTCAGAAAGTGAACTTTCGGATAACAAAATAGTCAACACACACACACAAATGCAACTCACACACACATGACCACAGCCTCTGTCAGTTGAAGCTGGACTGTGAGCAGCAATGCATGATGGGAGAGGCAACTAGGTGGTGGGGGTAAGGAGGAGACTGGAGTGGGGAGTGGAAGGGATAGCAAGGAAGGGGTGGGGGATGGTGAAATGCTGGTGAAGTGCTGCTTGTGGACAAGGTGGAGAGAGAGTACAGCAACTAGGTGCAGTTAGGTGGTTACATGGAGTGTGGGAGGGAGAGGGTAATGGAAAAGGAGGGAAGTAAAAAGATTGTGGATATCTTCATCCATCGCTATACAACCCCTTCTCCCAACACCTTGCCTCATGACTCATATCCCTGTAATAGACCTAGATGCAAGACCTATCCTATACATTCTTCCACCACCACCTACTCCAGTACGGTCACAAACAACACCTGTCCCATCGAAGAAAGCTACTTGTGAAACCAGTCCTTTGATCTACATGCTGTGCTGCAACCACTGTGTGGCATTCTACATGGGCATGACAACCAACAAGTTGTCTGTATGCATAAATGGCCACCGACAAACTGTGGCCAAGAAACAGCTGGACCCATCCCGTTGCCAAGCATGCCACCCGAAATCATGTTCCTCATTTCAATGACTGGCTCAGAGCCTATGCCATCTAGATCCTTTTCACCAACACAAGCTTTTCTGAACTGCGCTGGTGGGAACTCTGCCTGCAATATACCAGGTGATCAAAAAGTCAGTATAAATTTGAAAACTGAATAAATTGCGGAATAATGTACATAGAGAGGTACAAATTGACTCACATGCTTGGAATGAAACGGGGTTTTATTACAACCAAAATACAAAAGTTCAAAAAATGTCTGACAGATGGTGCTTCATCTGATCAGAATAGCAATAATTACTATAACAAAGTAAGACAAAGCAAAGATGATGTTCTTTACAGGAAATGCTCAATATGTGCACCATCATTCCTCAACAATAGCTGTCGTCGAGGAATAATGTTGTGAAGAGCATTGAAAGACATGTCCGGAGATATGGTGAGACATTGGTGTCAGATGTTGTCTTTCAGCATCCCTAGAGATGTCGGTCGATCACGATCCACTTGCGAGATCAGGTAACCCCGAAGCCAATAATCGCACGGACTGAGGTCTGGGGACCTGGGAGGCCAAGCGTGATGAAAGTGGCGGCTGAGCACATGATCCTCACCAAACGACACGTGCAAGAGATCTTTCACGTGTCTAGCAATATGGGGTGGAGCGCCATCCTGCATAAACATCGTACGTTCCAGCAGGTGTTTATCAGCCAGGCTGAGTTTGATGCAATTCTGTAACATATCGGCGTACCTCTCACACGTCACGGCAGCAGTTACAAAACCAGAATCACACATTTCCTAGAAGAGAAATGCCCGATAATGGTAGATGTGGTAAATCCAATCCATACCGTGACTTTCTTGTCGTGCAATGGAGTTTTCATGACAGTTCTAGGATTTTCGGTAGCCCAAATTCTGCAGTTGTGGAGGTTGACAGACCCTCGGAGCATGAAATGAGCTTCTTTGGTCCACAACAGGATGCTCAACTGATCGTCATCTTCTGCCATCTTTTGAAACGCTCACACCGAAAATGCCCTCCGCTTCACTAAATCGCCAGTTAACAGTTCATGACACCAATGGATTTGGTACAGATAGCATCAGAGGGTACGCCTAAGTACCAACCAAACAGTAGTGTATGGAATGCTGGTGCGACATGCAACTGCACGAGTGCTGACTTCCCCGTGCATAGGCGAACCTGCTACAGTCTCCATTTCTTCCTGAACTGTCTCAGTAGCATTACGCCTTGTGCTCGTTCAGCCACTACGCGGTCTATCATCTAAACAACCTGTGGCTTCGAACTTCAAAATCATTCTC
Organism: Schistocerca gregaria; assembly: GCF_023897955.1. NCBI lineage: Eukaryota > Metazoa > Arthropoda > Insecta > Orthoptera > Acrididae > Schistocerca > Schistocerca gregaria. The sequence continues at coordinate 40,013,287 of NC_064925.1, read as the reverse complement.
GCCAAAGCTGCATTTGTCAACGGACCTTTACCCATTCGAATCCCCTTCCTATGGCAATAGGATCGTAACGCTGAACTAACACATTCCCTATTCTGATAATACAGCTTCACTAGAAGCGCCTTTTCAGATAATGTCAACATGCTGTGACTGCTGGCGCATCTGATTCTCTCTCTCATTACAGCTCCTTTTATACACGATTGTCATGCACAGTCACTGACGTTTTGCTGTCCAGCGCCATCTGCTGGACATTTTGTGAACTTTTTTTTGTTCTAATAAAACCCCGTGTCATTCCGAGCATGTGTGTCAATTTTTACCTCTCTATCCACATTATTCCATGGTTTATTAAGTTTTCAAATTTGTATTGACTTTTTGATCACCCGTTTATATAGACAATGTTCCCATAACCATTCTGCCCTCAACCATCGTTACTCATTGTCCTTACCCATTTAGCTGCTTACCTGTTCCCATTTCAGCATTATACAGCATTCTATTCCACCAATGCACACTCAGTCTCTTTAACTTCTCTCCTTTCCCACTAACCACCACCTAACTTCCTGACTGCACCTATCTGCCCTATTCTCTCTTCACATCATCCTGTAAGCTCCCACTAGCAGCACTTCACCATCCCCCACTTCTTCCCTGCTATCCCTCCCTTTTGCTGCCCAAGCATTCTCCTTACCCCCACCACCCAGTTGCCTCTCCTATCATGTGCTGATGCTCACAATTAGGCTTCAGCTGCCACAGACTTTGGTCGCCCGTGTAAGTTGCATTTGCGTGAGTGAGTGAGTGAGTGTGTGTGTGTGTGTTGTCTATTTTCACTAAAGGCCTTGTTGGCCAAAAGCTAACTTTCCAACAGTCTTTTTGTTGTGCCTATCTACCACTCAGTGTCTCGGCTACATGGTTAGTAGCAACTACCCTTTTCATAATACTGTTATATTCCATCCTGTATTTTCCACTGTTTTGATAATGACACATCACTGGTAACTATAAATTATGGAGAAATCACAGAACTGTTATTTCTTTTCTTCTATATCATGAATGGTTGAATTATCAGATTATACTATTTATTGAGATCAGTCATGCTTCCTCCTTTGAAGTTACATTGGTCAATGTGACACTCAATAAGAAAGATATAGTTCTTGATCTCCTGCAATGTGGAGGATTCCACTTTTCTGCAAAGCGTTGCATTGCAAGCCAGTTCCTCATCTTGGGAAACAAGTGGAAGTCGCTTGTTGCAAGATCGGGGCTGAAGGGAAGACGAGGGAAAATTTCCTTTTTGAATGAATTAAGGAGAGCTTTAGTGCGGTTTGCCTGTGAGGTCTGGCACTGTCATGCAAAAACAAAACTTTGATGTCAGCTTTCCTCGGTGTTTGCTATGGACTGCTCTTCTAAGGCTGTGCAAAGTTTGTCAGTACCAGGCAGAATTTATGGTTACTCCATGTTCGAGAACATGTCACTGTCACTGTCACCATTAACTTCCTTGTTGTCAAGGTTTGCAAACATTTTCTTCGTTCTTGGGAGGACCTTTTGTGCCCCGACTCCATGGACTGTAATTTTGTCTCGCAATCGACATGTTTCATCTAAGTCACATCACCAGTTACAATTCGATCCAGTAATGAATCACCATGTTTGTGGTAGGTCTCCAGAAATGTCAATGTTGCCTCGATTCGCTGTTCTTTATGGTGCTCTGTAAGCATTTTGGGCACCCATCGTGCACAAAATTTGTGGCAGCCTAGCTTTTGAGTGACAAATTCAAACAAAAAAGTCCATGAAACTTTTGGAAAAAAAAGCGAAAGTTCCATTATTGTGAGGCGACAGTTTTCACGAATCGTTTCATCAGCTTTAGCGATAAGATTGTCGGTCACAATGCTCGTGCATCCACTCTTCTCTTCATCATGAATGTTGTTTCGTCCATTTTTAAACTGAATGCTCCATTTTCTGATGGATCATTCATTCATTACATTGTTTCCGTACACTTCGCTCAGTTCACAATAAATTTCTATAGGTTTTAGGTTTTTTGTCAACAAAACCATATCACAGACTGCACCTCACAATTGGAGGGAGTTTTGATTGTAGTGCACATTCCAAATTCGATTTCAAATTAGAAATTCGAAAAAAACAGACATGCGGAGACATTCCCAATTACACGGATGGATGCCGATTGAGTTGCCGAGCACGCCTAGTGGCGTATGATGGAAACGTTCCCTACTTTCTGAACAGTTGGACAGCTATGCAAGTTATCAATAGTGTGGTGAGGAACACAATCATATTACAATTGAGCACTTGAGATGTATAGCCTCCACTAATCATGTTGCGGATAACATCAAATATGACATTTATACACTTTCATCTCTCATGAAATCACTTTCAACCACACAAATTCTCGCAGTGCCAATAACAAGTTTCAAACAAGTAAATCATAATGGCATGAGTCTTAAATTTCCTTGCCATCACCAGCAGAGAGGAATGGTAGTCTCTATTACCAATGATTATAGGTTCTCAACAACAATCAATCTGCTGTCACTACATGTTCTGCACAATGCAGTATGTTTATGTACTGCCCTTTATGTAACTATCTTTATGGTATGAGTTATCCACTACCCAATTTAAAAAGCAGTTGTATTATTGAGTTTCAGTACAAAACTGCCACTGGTTCAGTTCCTTAGATATCAACTACAAGATAACTGTACCTGGACATGTGGTAATACTTAAGATACAATATTCAAGGATTATGCTGTTGTAGCACTGCATAAATTTATGCAACTATTTCATTGGCTAATGTCAATATTTTTTGTATTTAAATACAGTGGCTCAATCTTTGAAAATTAAAATGTAGTTACTTTTTTTACGTAAAACAATGACAAGCAGGGCATTTCAGAATTCTTATTACACGCTGCTTTGGATTGTAGACCCCTCTATTAGATAAAGTTTTGACAGGAAGCTACATTTTGCCATGTAAAATTTGGATGTAAGGCAAGTTTGAATATCATATCATCCTCAAAGCTCATGCTTCACAGTATGCACACAAATTGGGAAAGAGGATGCTGTCAACAGCCCTGTTATTATGGCATCACATACTATTTGTCTGACAATAACAAGGCTGTGAGGAATTGGTACAATTACAATTAGGAGGGTTGACTGAGGTTCTCCACAGATGTTCTGCACTCTTGCTTTTAAAGATGATGTCCTTTGTCATGCAGAAGATGAGTATACCTGAAACATTGCCCATGCCATGGGGTCCTGTAAAGCATACAGGTCTCCAGTGTGTGCACATCCTGTAGTGACAGGTTTGAAAATGATTCTATCTGCAAACTTAATATCGAACCAATTGGTAAATTTTCTGATACGAGTTCCTTATCACTACTTTTTCTATTATGTCCCCTCTACAGTACCTAGAAGCCTGTAACAGGAATTGTGAAACACCACATATTTGTTTCATACAAACTATATCCATTATGACATACTTCCATTGAGTCAGTGTTAGTGCTGGGGCTGTTTTGGTACTCACAATCAACAGTCTATAGATAGGAACTTGAGTAATCTAGGCTTTTAAGAACTTCATTTTTGGCTTCAGGGTGTTGGGTAGCACTGACTGTTGTTATTCGTCCTTCACAATTCACAAATATGTTCCTTATTAGCATGTTTTAGGAATGCAATTCATTTCAATTTTCATTGGTTTGGAAATATGCACAAGAATAAGTCTATTTCTGCTGTTAGAATATACAACAAGAATGTCCCACACATTCTTGGCTTCTCCTGAAATATATCTTACATAAATATGGTACTGGGAAGTCCTGGTGGAAGGTAACACACCAAACAGCTGAGTCATTGAAAAGCATGTAAACAAGATACAGAACTTAGCTAGCTTTCAGATGAACCCTTTTTGGGGAATAATGTAACCCCCTCCCCCCCCCCCCCCCCCAACACACACACAAACACACACACCTGTATGGCTACATTTTGCTGGCTGAATACAGAACAGCAGCTCAACTAGGGTGAGATGGCTGACAGACAGGAGGGCCAGGCAGCAGTTACACGGGATAGGAACGTGACACGGGCACCAGCACTGGTCAGTTTGTGCAGCAACATAATGATGATGATGTGGATGAATGGATTGAGACCAGAGAAATGGAGACAGGGGGAAGGAAATGGGGCTACAAGATGAGCGATGGCATACAGATGATTCCCCAAAATACCAGCTCCTCCGAATTGTGCACCCTCATCCTTTTCCCTGCAGTCTCTTCTTCCTCTGTTCAGAAATACCATTTCAATCCACTCCTCCACATAATCGTCAGTGAATGTTGCATGGCCCTGCAAGTGCCAGAGTGCATGCTGCAGCCCTATGCTGTGCACTGTCTGCTTCAGTTTCCCTATCATTAGCACCCTTCCCTAAACCTCTTCTTCTGCTCAGTAACTCCTTTCACCCCAGCCCCAATCCGTTAGATGTGATCCCTTCATTTCCATCCTCCACTGATCTGCAGTAGCCATAGATGTGTGTGTGTGTGTGTGTGTGTGTGTGTGTGTGTGTGTGTGTGTGTGTGTTTGCTGATTGAGTGAGTAGAGAGAGAGAGAGAGAGAGAGAGAGAGAGAGAGAGAGAGAGAGAGAGAGAGAGAGATCGCTATAGCTTGAGAAAGAATTAGCCCAAAATACTGCAAAGTTCTTAGTCTCGTTTAAATGCCCTTCAATGATTCAATGCCTCAAATTATTCAGGAAGTTATTGCCAATATATCCAACAAAGTCATAAAAAAATGTACTTCTACACACTCATGGTGTATTTCACATTTTATCTGGAGTTCAAGGACAATTATGTTTCCTAAAATCTGTTACAATAAATGTAACACAGTTTTCTGAAAACTGCAATGCAGATACAAATCTTCTTTGAAGTACACACAGATAACTATTTTCCTTCATGAACTCTTCACAGTATGAGTTATTGTTGACCTACGCATAAAATTTACAAAAGAAGCTACTTTACTCAATACAATAACATAATTTAAATTTCAAAATTAAGCATGAGACTAAACTCATTGATGTCACAGACTGTGATTACTACTAAACTCAGGGTGGAGAAGAAAAGCCATGAACAATTTCAATACATTAAAAATATCTTACAGCTAACTCTTGTATCTTAAATGGATACGAAGTTTCACATAAAACGTGGAAAAAAAAAAAAACACAAAGAATGGAGTAAAGATTACAATCAGGCTGAAAGCAAGCTTCTTTTTGGAACTAAATGAACACGTAAAAAAACTTTTGCTACTGACTGACTAATATTTTTCAATAAAGATTAAAGAGTCAGAAAATAGGCACACAGATGCGTGCGCACGCCCCCCCCCCCCCTCCCCCCCAGTTAAATTCCATCACTGTTCTGCAACTAGTATCAAAAGTGTTGTCACCAACTGGTGGATGTTATGATTTTAAAATAATTTATACCACATGCCCATGATTTTAAAATATATTGTGTATCTACTCACTGCTGTTAAAGTAAGTGGACCTGTCATATGATACAGCACTGTCTAGCCCGGAGCATAACTACTGGGATAGATGAAGTTGTGTCACATTGTAGGCCCACTTACATACATACATAAATAAATACATACACAACATATTTTAAAATTATGGACATGTGGTTTGTGCCATTCTAAAATCTGTTGGATGATGACATGTTGAAACAAGGTGCAGAACAATAAATATTTTAGCAGTTTTGTGATACATCATACATAAAATCCCATTTGTCAGCATTATACTCTAGATATTTTGATTTAGGATTTGGGGTTACTCATGCATACCCATAATGTATGTCCAAACAGCCTCTTTTTGTCCTTATTTCACTATTCCTTCATGAAGGAATTTATTTATGTGAGCAGATGAATTATAAATTAGCTCTGAGTGCTGCTTTAAGACTGATTGCAAATTTTTAATAATCATGAGGCAAGCAGGATGCTTATGTTTTCAACATGAAGATAAGGTGTTATATTATTATTACTATTATGTTGAAACCAAATGTTAATTCCTATACGAAATAAAATGTTACAAGCACTTGCTTCTATCTGGAGTACTTAATTGCTTCAGAAGCTATCTACTGCCAACTTATTTACTTTAAATTTTAAATGTTTTGTGAGGTTAAATGAAAAGAAAGAATTACTGATGTACCACGTAATCTTGTCTGCTCTGGTCCTCTTGATCGTCTAGATATTGCAACGCATATAACAACAACACCGACAATGATGACAACAATAGTAGCAGCCAGTGGCACAATGACATTCAAATCCAGCCAGTCAGGAAGCCAAGGAAAATATTTATTAACAGCTGTCAGTTCTCTCTCAGGAGGTGGGATGGTCCCTGTAAAAGTACAAAAATAATATTTTCTCACCTTTGTGATGTGTACTTTTCCCTCTGAGAACGCAGATCACAATTATAGCAATGATGATGACCAAGATGGCTGCAGCCACAGGAACCACAAGGTTAAGATTTGACAGGAGAATGTGAATTGGAAAATCTGCTCCTGGTTCAGGAATTTCACGAGCTGGTGCAATGGTACCTGCAACAACCAACCACACATGTCAACGACAAACCGAGATCTAGGGGACCCACAGTTTCTCGATTTGTTCGAAACCTGTACAGCTAGTTGAGACAAGTACATTGCAGTTCACGAGCCAAAACAAGAACTTACTTCCAAAGCATAAAACTTTTTTTAAAAAAGTTAGTTAATAAAATAACTGATAAATTCCAGTTAACATCAAAGTATTTTATGTATGAGCAGATTTTTTTTTCATTTAAAGTACTGATATTGTTTACTTGTGCTAATGTAAGATCCTAGGTGGAATGCAAACAAAAGGACAAGAAATAACACAGGGAGTGTGGTGGGAAGTGTTCCATAGTAGTAGACAGCCACAGAAATAGTGAGGTGAATATTAGACACACACACACACACACACACACACACACACACACACACACACACACGCACACACACACAAATGCAGTTTCAACCTACTAATGCTGGGACTCAGACACCAACCAGACACATAAGTACAGAAACGCACATAACCTCTACCCATGAAACAATTATTGATAAACACGCACAAAAACCAGTGTATAATAATGCAGTTCAATTAGCGATATAATTTTAACATTAGTGTCTACACAAAACAAAGCAAATTGCACATATTGTAATTCTGAGGCTTGCAACAGTTAAATTATTATAAATTTCATACTGTACTTTACAGAAATAAAAATTTACCCACAGAAGATGACACGCAGATGTAGAAACATGTCTGGGTAAATACAAAAATAAACAAATTGTGTTTGCATAAGGCTGATTTTTCAAAACAGCCCAATGGAGGATCTCTTTCAATCTGAACTATTGAATTAGATAAATTTCTGTATAGTACTTGGTCAAGTTTTCTACAAAACTGAAGCTACAATTTCTCTACACATTCCTGCCAAGAGCTAAATGCTGTGTTTTTCCTCCCTTGAGACAGACCATTACTGCCTCTTAATCCAGGTTACTCCATGTTTAACTTATTCTAATTGAGCCAGTTGCCATTTATATTTGGGTAATCACTGTTCTTTGACGTCAGTTGTAATATGAATATCCTGGAAGTGGTCTAGTCTACTTGTTGCCAATAGCTCTAATATAACTCCTTCATGAATGGGTTTTTGAATTATGTGTTGTAAATAGTTTTCAAAGGAAACATTTAGTGTTTATTGCATGATGTTTTGTCACATCCATCACTTAAGATACAACTAAATCTCACATTCAACGATTTACACCAAACTTTATGATACACAACGGTCTTAAGTTTTTACATGTTCTTGAAGAGTGAGATTTAAAATTGTACAAATGGCCACCAGGTAGCTCGACTGAGACATGACATCATTGCTACTGCTGCTGCTGCTTTTGTACGGTATCTATAATTTGTCATTTGTTATTGTTAAAATGATAGCAGCTCTGAAACTGGTTGGGTACTTTGTTTAGAGTGAGCATTTGATGAAACAGTGGGGATTTCATGTCAAGCTTCTTTCTGGATGACTTCTAATGATTTTCAAAAAGGTCTAATGAGAATAAAATCTCAAATCACTATATCCAGATTCTGGTAATCAACGCCCTTAAGAAAGTACTCTTTACAGTTGGTTTTCAGAATTTTGTTATGGCCATGTTTTTGTCAGTGGTGAATTTCATGACAGTCCATCAAAATTTGTGGTTCTTCAATAAACATGAATGCCATACGCAACACTATTGAAGAGGATCAGAATGTGACTTACTGTGAGATGGTGGCAACCTTAGGCATAGTGAGGACTACAGTACCCCTGATTTTGATTAAAAGCCATAATTTGTATCACTTCAGGCAGGGGGTTATCTGGATAGTCTCAGATGTTATTGAATTTAGCATATGTTAAAATTCAGGAGTAAGTAAGAAACACATTTTTTTTTGTTTTCTCCAAAAAAATTCCTGCCCCAAGATACAGCCCTCCAAAGATGATATTGCGAAAACCATTTTGAAGATGTGAATTTTGGAATTTTTTTTTAAATACTGTATCTTTGCAACAGTTCTAGATATTTTGTTGGTTTTTTTTTTATTTGAAAGATAATAGTGTTATGATTACAATGGTATCCTCCGTTTGGACATATCTATCAAAATTCTTTTACTGTCACCTTTTGATTTTTTTTTATAATTTATAGAAAAAACTTGTTTTCAAAAATGCCAATTGCAAAAAGTTAGATTTTTTCTGTTGATTAGTACCGTGTAGTGTTATATTCCCCGTAAAGGTGAGCTTCCGCTTTCAAGTTGCACAGGTTTTATTTTAAAAAATCATTTGTTTTAACTTTCAATGTCTTTGTTCCTCACTAACTTCTTTGCTACAATATTTATTTCTTTGTTGCAGTTGTTTCTTATCACTTCCTTTGTTGCAGTTATTTCTTTTCACTTTCATTGTTGTAGACATTTCTTACACTTTGTTTTAGCATCTTACCAGTTTCTTTGTCATGGTTGTTCATTGCAGATTTCTGTATTTTAGTTGTTCAGTGCTAATTTTTTACTGAAGAGGCTTCTCAGAAATCTGAGACCATCTAGCGAGTTCTGTGTTTTCATGAGGAATTTGCCAGTTGACACAGTTGCAGTGTGTGTTGTGAAAAGGACTGTTTGAAATGTCTTCTGACTCTGACTGCAGGAGAGTGAAGTGTGCTGACTATTTGCATATCCATAAGAGTGATATATAAGACCAACAAAAAACAGACTTGGTTCAGGTTGGGAATAAAAGTTCTCATTTGAAGACTCTGTTTCAAAGTGAAGATGTTTCCAGGGAGGGCTTTTTGTGTTCTGAATGTTTTGCCAGAATAACAACAATGGTAGTATCTGAAGAAGGTGAAGCCACCCATGGTGCAGATGATGCAGATTTGGAATCTATAGAGAAAGAATTAAATACCCTGAATCAGTCAACTACCTAGGTAGGTGTTAGTCCTGCTAAGAAACTGTGGTCAGTGAAGTTGAGTCATAAGCTCTATGCATCAAGAAAGTGCAGATAAACTAGTAAAGCTATGGATGAATACACTACATCAAATCTGACCACACTCTTCAAAGCAGAAATTCCATCTTCAGAAGAAAATGAACCAAAGCACTCTTGCACCTCCTGCCAGGAATTTTTCACAAATATCAATTCAGCTGCTGAATATTGTGCGTCCTACAGTGAAAAGGTGCAAGTTTTAACTATTACTCCAGAGACATTTTCAAAGAAAACAATTTTGAACCATGTTCCATCAGTATCAACGTACATGGGAGACAAATCAAGAAAAGTGAGGTCTGTAAAAGGAGTCTTTGGAAGACCAGATCCCTATTATGGTCATCCTGTAGGATCCGCTCAAGATCAAATACTGAAGACATTTTGTGTGGAAGGTAAATGGAACTGTTCTCGCCAGAGTGCCAACAAAAAAGGCACTATAGCTGTAACAGCTGAAGGTCAAAAAGTTGTGAAAGCGAAGAGGTATTAAAGAAACTTTTGCAATTTATAAGAGCAACTATACAACTTCACATTTTGGAATATCAAAATTTTATGTGCTATGACCTAAGTGGGTAGTTCCACACCCACCTAGAGATGTCTGTTTATGTGTGTACTGCATGAATTTTGAACTTTGTGTGATAGTTTTGAAGAACTTACTGGAGCACATGACACCTTGGTTGGGCATCTGAAGTCATTAGTAACTGTGACATAAAGCGAGACACTTGCTTTTTTTGAGAATGTGGTGACTGCCCTGGAAAGGGACTGTCTTTACAGACACTTGGCCTGGAAGACATAGCAGATAACTATGCAGAAATTACGTGACATGGAAGGAAAATAAACTACTTCAGAAAACAGTTGCCTTTGACAGTTTCATTGATAAACTTGGTAAATGGTCAGTGAAAGCAGTAACACATCGCAGAAGTGAAAGGTTGTGTACAGGCTGAAGAACTATGTTTAGTGCTTCAATGTGATTTGGCTGAGAACTGGTCTGTAATTCTCCCACAAGAAGTACAAGGTTATCATTGCCATAATGAACAGGTTTCAATTTTTACAGGAGTTACATATTTTCAAAACAACACCTCAAGAGTTGCCTTTATAAGTGAAGACACAGACATGACAGCATGTGCTATGCTAGCAATGCGAAAAATTCTTCTACTGCAAACAGGGACAGAGATCATCATTATTTCTGATGGTGCACCTTGTCATTTTAAAAATCGTTACCAGCTGTTTGAATTGAGTAAGTCGCTTGTGCCAACTGACTGGGTATACTGTGCTACAGGTCATGGGAAGGGGCCATGTGATGGTATAGGAGGCCTGCTGAAGCACCATGCTACAAAACATAATCATTCCAGACCAAATACAGCTGTGATTCAGAATGCTGAGGGTTTTACGAGAGTCGTGAAATCTTACTCATCCACAACCTTCAGTCTTTTGTCCAAAGAGGAAATCGAAGAATTCCATGATCAGAAAAAAGAAGAATGTTCCAAACAAACTACTCCTGTGAAAGGAATTCAGAAGACACATTTTTGGACTCAAAATGATTGGCAAACTCATATTGCACACACTTTAATGAGGAAGAAAGAAGAACTTTTGTTCGTTTGGCCAACACCTCAGAATCAACAGAATAATAGTCAGATTCACAATCTGAGAAGGGGGCGTTTGTGCAGGACTATGATTGATGGATCGCAGAGATTATAGACACCAGTAATAAGTTAAACGAAATTGTAGTGAGCTTTATGCTACCACATGGACCAGCTGCTGGATATAGGTTTCCAGCTGAGGGACAGCAACAATGCCATCAGTGCACACTTCCTGTTCACAATATTTTGAAGACTGTAGTGCTCTAGTTCCTATTGGTTTAACAGGAAGGCATTGCTCTATATCAAAGGAAGTTACTGAAACAGTGAAACACATTTTTAGTTCATTGACTGGCTAATTTCGGTACAAAACAGAGTGCACAGAAGTTGTATAAATTGAAACCTTTAAGTCTTTGGACCTTTCACATATAGTTTGGAACCATGTAAAATGCTTGAAAAATAAATCTCTTACTCATCTTTCAAATTATGTTCAATAAGGCCAGATTTTCATTTTTATGAGCCTGTTATGTGATAATGTGGTAATAAAACAGGTTTTATGTATGGCAAAAATTCCAGTTTTTTAAAATACCTGTTCAACCTAAAAGTGGAAGCTCTCCTTTTCAAGGAAAGTAGAACTATGTGGCACTAATCAACAGAAAAAAATTAAAATTTTGTGGACTGGCATTCCCGGAAAAAAAAAACAACAACAACAACAACAACATAAATTATAAAAAATGTTTAGAAGGCTAAGAAGGCTATAGTAAAAGAACTTTACCAGATAAGTCCAAAAGGAGGATTGTAAACATAAAGCAATATTCCTTCAAATTAAAGAAGCCCCAACAAAATGTCTAGAACTGTTCCAGAGATACAGCATTTTAAAAATTTTTCCAAAATTTGCATATTCAAAATGGTATGTGCAGTGTCATCTTTGGAGGACTGTATCACAGTGCACATTTTTTTTTTTTTTGGAGAAAACAAAAATGTGTTCCTTACTTAGTCCTTCATTTTAACATATGCTAAATTCAATAACATCCGAGACTATGAAGGTAAGATTTCTTCCTAGCCTATCCTGAATTGATATGGACTATGCTAAAAAGATCTGTTTCTGACATTGAGTAAGTAGTGGTAAGAGGAGACATAGGATGATTTTTCTATGGGATTCATCATAGGTATATGGATGATATGTGAAAGAAATGGACTGAACAGATACATATGGTTTGATTACCAACTTAAGGGGAATAGAAGGGCAACATAAAGCTATTCTTTCTGGTGAGAAGAAATAGTGCATCTATTGGGCCACTTTTGATCAGACAATATTAGAGAACCATGGGCATACAGATGAAATAGACAACATTGTGGAAAAAAGGTTCAATACATAGTTATTTTTGATATGGTCAGAAAATTCACTCACTGGCCTCTGTGGCACAGAAATATGAACCGCTTTCATGTAACATCTGTGATTAACATAAACCATAAAGACTTATCACCTTCAATTACTTCAGAGTACTTCCTGTGGTTGCAGCCACTGGTATTTTGATCAATAAACAACTACATTATTTGTGAAGTTTGTGACAGAAATTTTGATGTGTCAAATAGCATTCATTATTCACATTTTGGCTGAATCATGTGAAACAACTGACTATACACCTCTTTACAGGTTAAAACTAGTGAAATATTAGTCCTAGAATCCCACGGAGATCAATGTGAAGTAGGCTATAGGATATTCCTATATTTCTTGCTCAACAAGAGCCCTTGGTATTTTGCAAACAGAACATATATAAGCAGTCAGTGACACTCTTCTATAGTCTGCATCATTAAGGAAGGTGCTTCCACACAGACAGGCTGAGTCAGAGTGAGGTGTGGAGGGGATGAGATTTGCACATGTGAGGTGACAGACAGTGTGGAAAAAGTCCGCATTGCCGGACTGTATTGCAGTAGACAACAGTCACATTCATTTGCATACTGTACACTGTATTATACATTTCAATCTATGAGAGCAAAAAGAATTTTAAATCCATTTCGATCAATTGTCTATGTGAGAGATGTGCTGGTGACACTGCGTCTGCTGATTCACAACTTCTGCATCATGTTGGGAGGCGAGAACAGCTGACACAGCTTTGAGAAGACAGAGAATTTTTTTCTCAAAAAGACTATTGTTTAATGTCATCAAAACTGGTCACAACATTTGTCCTTTTAGTGAGAATTGGACTCAATTATAAGTAGAACTGCAATGCACAATAAAATTAGCTTCAAACATGAACTGAAATAATTATATTTGCTTGAAAACTGCTTCTGCTCCTCGGATTTTTTTTTTTAATGTGTAATTTTATAATGTGCGAGTGTGGGTGTGTTTGACTGTAGCTAAGTGTAACTCACTGAGCTCAAAGACTAATGCAAAACAATATTGAGTAAATGGTCAGTAGGTTGTCATACTTTTCATTTCAACGAGCATTACATGAAGTCTCTCCCAAAAAATCCAGAACTTTGTCCACAAAAGTTTTCTGTGCTTATCTTTTACCTACTGTGCATGGTCTCCTTTGAAATACTCTCCTCCATAATTGATACACTGCTCCCACCTCTTTCCACTTTTGGAAGCAGTCTTGGTGTACCTCTTGCTAGATTGCGTGACGCGCCGTCTGCGATTTTTCTTTTACCTCGCCTACTGCAAATCTTCATCCTGTCAATGGGGGTTTCAACTTTGGCAATAAAAAAAAAAGTCTGCAGGGGCCAGGTCTGGAGACTACGGAGGACAAGGCAGGACAATGATTTCATTATTTGTGCAGCAGCCACAAATGACTCATGAGTCATGGGCCGAACTTGGAGAAACGCAATGAACTTCAAGATGCTGTGTCAGGATTTCATGACATGATCCAATTGAAATGTTAACATTCTTCTGCAATCTCTCAGTCAGTCAGTCTTTGATTAGCATGCACAACTTCAATGTCATTCCTGACATAATGTTTCTGCATGTCCATCTTTTCAGAGATGGTTACAGGACTTGGGTGTTTGTTACAGGATGTCAAATAAAGCAATCTTCAGTCATCACTGTATCATGCAGAAATCTACACAAACCAGTTTTTGAATGCTGGCCCCTATTTTGACCAGAACCAAGGTTGGTACCTTCCTACATGTTGGTCAGGGAGCCTGAAGATGGCATAGTAAAGCACCAAAACTGGTAGCCAAATAAAATAACAATTGGCCAGCCAAATGGTGTTTGATTTGACATCCTTCATGATGTGAGCATCATCGGTAGATGTTGAAGGGCATCCTGAACAAGGTTCATCTTTAACTGCCATCTGACCATTTTTAAATCATGTGCACGACTCGTAACACCGATTACAGCTAAGCACTCATCACCGTAGGCTTCCTGCATCATTTGGTGTGTCTCTGATCCATGGAACAAGTAAACAACTAACCATCTTCTTTGAATAACTCAAGGGAATGTTGCCCAAAAATGACAAAAACCACCGATATCTTGACAGGTAACCCCCATCTCCCACTCAAATCATTTCATGACATTCTCAAATTTGTGCCTAGAAAATGACTGGGGTTAGCTGCAAAATATCTGAGTTTTTGAGAAATTGATGTGGTCACATTCTCTTGAGTTACTAGAGCATAGCAAGTGCTGGGAAAAGCTTAAAATTCACAGCTAACAAACTAGCTGCTTATCCTTGGCCAACACATTATGATTTTAGCTATGTCACTCACAGTAAGTGAATGTCTGCATACTTTTTGGGGCACAAATTCCCAATAAATAAAAACTAGGAAGTTCTCATATACTATTTATGCAAGTGATATGTAGACAAACATATTTTTTTAATCAATCATTAGTCTTTAGAAACAATAACTACTGTTACCTTACTTTGTTCTAAAATCTACAACAAAACAACATCATCACTGCTGTCTGAGTCCATGTGTAAACAACATAATTGCAAATTTTCAGTGATAGTTACAAGGCTTATAACCATCTTCACTTCCCTCTTCCTGAAGCTTTACAGTGTGCTGCACACAGTCTGCCCATGATGAAGGGGAGATGATGTCTACTGCTTCACGCACATCTGTCTGTTATCTTGCTACATAATCTTTAACCTATGCCCAAATTAATTCAGTTGGATTATACTGACAGTGTTATGGAGGTAAAAGCAAGATTGTGTAGCCACATTCACATGCAAGAAAGTGAAGTTGATACAGTTTGTCACATGAGTTGTGTAAATTAACAAACTGCAGGAGTTCATCACAAGTCTGGCTTATACTGTGCAGAATATTTTTATTCTTAAGCCAGAGCATACTATCCATTTTCCTGATGTTTGTACTTGGTGTTGCATCTGTAACAGCTGAAATGGTATTGTCCATTACAATGACCATCTTTGGAACAAATTGTAAAAATTGTGATAACTGTTCAGTGAACCAGTTCTCCAAACCAACAGTATTCATTTCTGAAAGGTAGTCACCGGTCACTGTCATTTTTCTTACATCTTACTACTAGCTTTCTTGCTGAAACAAAACCAGAAGATAACACTTATTCGAGAACTTTTTCCTATGCAAACTTTAAAACTGCCAGTTTCGTCACTCATTTTCCACAAGGTTTTCCTGGAATGATTCTGATTCAACCATGTTTCATTCAGGTAATACACTGTTGGAGCAACTTATTGCCTTATCCTGTGTGTCATTCTCAGGAATGTCAGTCATGGAGCACCTATGTCACTTCTTTCCATTAAAAGCATTCTTCCATCATTACTTTTAACATATTTGAAACCAGTGCTTTATAATTTCTTTGCATCAATGTAGCACATGATTTGAAGGGAATTTTCTCATGCATAATTATAATGAGTCAAACAATGGAAACCCTGGGTTAAAATATCAAGGATGTATGAAAAAGACAGATTGCTACTTACGGTAAGGATGACACATTAAGTTGCAGACAGGCACAATTAAATTCTGATGAAGGCTGTGGTCGAAAGCTAATGTGTGTCATTTAATTGTCTGCAACTAAATGTGTTGGGTTTATGGTAGGGAGCGATCTATCTTTTCCTTACTTGCTAATTATAAAAAGTAACTGGGATGCTGGGTATTAATCATCTATACATATTTCAAACGCAGAGTGCCTTAAAACATCCTTGTCAAAGCCATCTATTTGTGTTACAAGTCTCTTGTGACACAAAACCAACTTTTCCTGACATTTCTACAGCTTGTAAATTTTCGCTTACTATTCTCTGTACATTTCTCTTGCCAATGCACACTTATGTAGTTTGTTGTAGGTCTTCAAAATGTCAACAATAGGAGTCCCATTCTCAGATTCACATCTGAAAAAGTTATAAATGCAGCAAACACACCTCACCACTTGCTTGTGGAGCACTTTGAATTTATTACTGTCACTTGACATATTTATTTGGCAGTCGCACAAACGCATTTACAGATACACATTCACAGCTATACTGCTACAAGAAAATAACATCGACATATGGATGAATAGCTCTGTTGCTCAGCGAATGAAACAGTATTGTCACAAAGAATGCCATCATTGTAGACTGCCACCACCTAGGTGTATTTCATGGATAGCTGCTCAGAAAGAGAATTAATATTATTTGCTGCTAGTGGTTAATGGAGGTACATGTGCAAAACAGATGAAGAGTGGGCTGCCTTCCTACATGACATGGACGATAGTAATTGACAAAACAGATATTTCAAAACTTTGATTGTGTCTTCTTGAATATAAAAAGCCTGTCAACATTCACTCAGTGCTGCACCATTCATAATGACCTTTCTTTTGTTTTTGATTTACTTGTAATTGTCTGATTATGAGACTTTAAAACTAACAGAAGGGCAAATAGACACATCAGAACATGTAAATAAATAAGTAAGAAATGACTGACTGTACCAGCACTTGCAGATATTTCTCAATTGGGCTAGTTTGAGTCAATTGTGCTACAGAAAAGGTTTACTGCATACTTATGTTTCTAAAATATAGTGCTTAACAAATCAAGTTAATGTTACAATCAAGGCAGAATTTCATGCCTGTTTCATCAACACAGAATACCAATATATACTGGAAATGTTACTCATGACACACAATTGAAATAATGTTATATCCTGAACCGCATAGCATCGGGACATAAATTTTGCTGAACAATAAGATATTGTTATGTGTTAAGATTCTGAGATCCTGAAATAGCGCTATTTTGGTAAGTACATAAAAATTAATTTGGGCAGATATTCAAACTACTGCTGATTGTTAGTCCCATTTTTCTGTCTGTTACTTGAATTTTTATAAGAGTGTCACATCTAGTTTTCCAAGTCTCCTCAGATAAATAACACACAAATCTATTGCAATGTGCTCATTAGATTGAGTATCACATTAAATTTTGCTATCAAAATTTTTGAACAGTAGCTATTTTGGACCTTACAACAAGCACAAGTACCAATGCACAATTTAAATCTTAAACCACTTAAGACATTGAATAAAAATCTCTCGGTGTACATGCGTGTCCATTCAAGATAAAACTCCAAGCTTTCGACCACTACCTCCATGAACGTTGTCAGGGCTAAAACTGACTGTCGTGAACTAGCGAGGTTCCCACTTTTACATGCAAAGGACAGCTTCTGATTGCCTGGAATACATCATAGCAACAGTGATACGGCGCCTAGTCAAGTGGTGTCCGCGTTGCTTGCTGCATCCTCTCTTGAATCAGAAGGTAAAGTGCGGGAAGTTTTTCTCTGTGATTTTCCTTTATCCAGTTCACTCTTCCAAGTGTTTCTAAGTGCATAGCCGATGTCTCTGTTAAAGTTATTATCACTAAGTCTAATTTCGACTGCTTCCCAGATCACAGAGTCCCAGTAATTCGATGCGTGGGCTATTACTCTGGTAGTGGTCGAAAGGTTGGAGTTTCATCCTGAATTGACAGGGCACATACACCAAGAGATTTTTATTCAAGAAATACGTCGCGAAAGACTTCATAGCCACTTAAGACATTGTAATAAGATAAGTTATGCTACCCAACATTCTTACTGACATGCAACTGAAGCTCCATTTGAATACTGTTTTACTTGCTATATTATAAATAAAAGTGATGAAAGACACAAATTACTGACAAAAGATTTGCAGAGAAACAAATCATAAGAAAACTGCACTAAGATCTACTATTTCTCTTAAATGTATGTGTGAGTCTAAGGACAGAAAAAAATAAGAGGGTGGAGGGGGGGGGGGGGCAGGAAGGGGGTGAGAGAAAAAGGAAAACTTAATGTTAGCAATTCTAATTTAGGATTCCTCTGCTTTACACTGTATGGTTAAAGTAAAAAAATTCATTTAGTACCATTCTATGTTTATACACCACTTTTAGATAAACCTGCAATTACAACAACAAAGAGCACTTATGATAATGTAGATAACATCTACATAACACATAAACATCAACCTTCCAGCAATAGATATAGAGTAGTACAAATGGTGTGAGTAATTTAATAGTGGAATTTGAATTAGAGAATTTATATTTACCTCCAGTCACAGTTAATGTAGCAAATTCATACTCAGCCACAGCGAAACCTGCATTATTATGAGCAGTGACACGAAGATGATACCAAGTAGCTGGGTCCAGGTCCAAAACAACAAAATTGCCGCCTGGTTTCACATTGTTAGACACCTGATTCCATTCTGTCTGTGACCTAGACATTGAAATATCATTTATGTAAATAAATGTGATTCTCACACATATTTTGAAACATAATAGACACAATAAACACAATATATCTTCCAAAAGCTAAATTTCTTGACGAAACCCCTATACTTACTTCTTCTTGTGTTCAACAACAAAGTACAGCATTGGACAACCACCATCAGACCAGGCACTTAAATGTAAAGTGATACTGCCAGATGAAACTTCAATGAAACGACTAGCTTCTGGTATACCAGGTTTTGCACCCTTGGTTTTTGTATTCAAAATGTCTGAGGCATCTCCAGTACCAATTCTGTTATGACAAATGTAGTTACATATTTAGCAACATGTAATATCAAACTATGCCTGAACAGAATTTAGTTTTTTATTTTTTATTTATTAATTACATACCCATTATACGCCGTGACATACACCTGGTAACGTGAGCCACACCAGAGATTCTCAATAGTGAAAGTCTGTGTCTGGCTGCCAGCCTGTACTGTTTCCCACTCACCGAATTCTGGCTTGTAATGAATAGTATATCCATGTAAAGGTGCATTATCCGTTGGATGTGGACGTAACTTTATTGTGATTGAGTTTGTTGTAGTAGATGTTAAAGTGACTTGTGGTTTATGAGGTGGTGCTACAAAAATTGAAACTGTATGTTACATTTATAATAAAAACAATACAGGTTGCCTTAAAATTTTACATTTCACCAACATGTGTTGTTATGGGTAAAAGATTTTAGTCTACACATAAACAGGACATACCATTTTAATCTAAATTCAATAAATTGAAATTCTACTGTTTGAGCAGAATTAGACAAAATATAGCCCCAACAGAATTAGACAAAATAAAGCCAGATATGAAGTAAAACCTTTCACAATCATACTACAAGGAGTTTGTACTGTTTTTTTGATTTTACAATAGCACAATGCACATCGAATTCATTCAACTTCTGTATTACTAATCATTAGAGGTACAAAATAAGAACATGGATAATCAATAGTGCATTCATTACAATGGTCAACGCCTTTTTCACAGTACAGTTCAAAAATAATTTTGTTTACTCAGTTAAGACTGTACTAAAAAAACAGAATACTGCAAGAAAGTCCTGAAGAAGATGGCATCGAAGTCTTAATACATTCAATATAAATTACCTGAAACAGTTTAATAAATAGAAGAGTATCATGCATAAAAATAAAAACATACCATGCACAACCAATCTGTGAGTAACAGTGTCTTGACCAAAGGAATTTTCCACAGTACATGTGTATTCTCCAGCATCTTGCCTTGTTACAGATGTAATGAAGAGTGACCCTTCAGGCAACTGTCGAATTCTGTCATCTGGCTGAAAAGCAAGTCCTTTCACTTTCCAAACAATTTCTGGAGGAGGAATACCAACCGCAAGGCAAGGCAATTTCACATCTTCCTTATATGTTGCAGTGAAATTGTCATCAAATGATGCAATTTTTGCTGGAACTGTGAAGAAAGGGCAAAGGCTGAAGAAATAGAGTACATTATTCTTGTCATAATAAATAGTGAAAAGAAAATACAATATTAATCAAAGTTGGACACAGAACAGTTTTACCTCTTGGGCTAGGTGACAAAGAGACAGGTTTTGAAGGTTGACCTTCACCAATAATAGTTGACGCTGTCACCCAAAATTCATATCGCTCTTTCTTCTTAAGCCCAGAAGCTTCATAGCTCATTTGATACTGGGGTACCTTCTGACTTTTGGGTTCCTCCTGGGAAGATACCATAAGAATGGGGTAAAACAATTTGTGCAATCTTAAACAGTTCAATGGACTGATTATAAATTTAACTAAAAACTAGTTACCTCCTTTGCTGCTTCACTGTCTTCCTTAACATAGACTGTGTACTGAGTAACAATTCCATTTGGTTGCTCTGGAGGTTTCCAGCTGACAAGGATTGATTCACTTGACATTACCAAAGCCTTTACAGCATTTGGTGCTTCTGGAACTGGAAATTTTTCAAAGAAGTTTTATTCAATGGACTGTTCATGAGCTTGTAATGAGCAGAACCATGAATTTCAAAATAATATGTTGACTAATTGATTTAACTGTGGCATTACATTACAACAGGAACTTGTAAATATGTAACAGTACCTCAAGGATTATATAAAAAAACACACCTGCATATAATGTGTATGTATTTGCGCCTAATGTGCATGCCTGATATCCATAAGACTTCTTCATTTCAGTTACTATCATTATTTTTCAGTGTCACATTTTTGTTTGTTTTTTAAATTAGGATGCCACAGATGTTTGTACTTTCTTTGTTCTAGTAATAGTATCTAAACATTCACACTATAACATTTCTTCTTTGCAAGATTTTTGCTTTCTGACAACTGCGCGGAATAGTGTCACAACAGCACTTATTTTGATTGACAAGCTTTTGGGTTTGCAAGTGAACAATCATTTTGTTTGCATGATATGTCAATAAACTCCCCAAAATGTCTTTCTCTGATGCTCACTTATTGACGCCAAGAAAACGCGCGTTTTAAAAACATTTTCATTAGGTTTTCATAAAATTTTGACATAAAGTATTCGGTTACTAATTATTATTATATGCTTTAACTTGCTGTGTAAGTCTGCTTCATAAATTTTATGAAGTTCCTTCCCTACTTTGTAAATCACCATTATTGTGGAATCAGTGGGTGTTTAGAAAATTTTACTACTAACAGAGAAACAAAAGTGAATCGCAGACAATAAGTCTGACTATCCTTGCTCTACGTGAAGCAGTGTTCAGTAAAAACTAATTAAACTGGCTGCTCGAATCGTGTGTAATATCTGGTTTTTATACATTTGTTCAACAGTTCATATATTTAACACACAACATCAAACATTTGCATTGTATGTATATATACCCACTTTTTGGAGCTCTAGATTACACTTCATACAAGATAGTATGCCTTTTAATTTTACTGGAGGAATCCCTGTATCCTAAAAACCATATTTTGGAAGTATTCTTCTCACCTTCCTAAAAATGGTGTCAGAATCAGAGATATATGTGAGTTTGTAAATGATTCATGCTTTCAAAAAATACTAATCAATAACGTAGTTTATTTCATCACTGGTACTTGTTAGATCTAATGGTACCAATAATTAATATTGAACAGAAAAACAATAAATCAGATTGATTACTAGTCATATTTTATTTTTATAATTGGATATGACACATTTTGATAACTAAATCTTCACTGCCACACACACACTTATAGCACATTGTGTGGGTTTTATTAAAAAGGAAGTGTTATGTAAAAAAAGAAAGCTTGGACACTATTAATGAAATTGAAGTAATACTGTAAGAGGACTGATATCAACAATGTGTGGAAAGGTATAAGATAGATTATATGATGGTAAGGCAGAGATTTAGGAACCAGGTTTTAAATTGTAAGACATTTCCAGGGGCAGATGTGGACCCTGACCACAATCTATTGGTTATGACCTGTAGATTAAAACTGAAGAAACTGCAAAAAGGTGGGAATTTAAGGAGATGGGACCTGGATAAACTGAAAGAACCAGAGGTTGTACACAGTTTCAGGGAGAGCATAAGGGAACTATTGATAGGAATGGGGGAAAGAAATACAGTAGAAGAAGAATGGGTAGCTTTGAGGGATGAGGTACTGAAGGCAGCAGAGGATCAAGTAGGTAAAAAGACGAGAGCTAGTAGAAATCCTTGGGTAACAGAAGAAATACTGAATTTAATTGATGAAAGGAGAAAATATAAAAATGCAGTAAATGAAGCAGGCAAAGAGAAATACAAACGTCTCAAAAATGAGATCAACAGGAAGTGCAAAATGGCTAAGCAGGGATGGCTAGAGGACAAATGTAAGGATGTAGAGGCTTATCTCACTAGGGGTAAGATAGATACTGCCTACAGGAAGATTAAAGAGACCTTTGGAGATAAGAGAACCACTTGTATGAACATCAAGAGCTCAAATGGAAAGCCAGTTCTAAGCAAAGAAGGGAAAGCAGAAAGGTGGAAGGAGTATATAGAGGGTCTATACAAGGGCGATGTACTTGAGGACAATATTATGGAAATAGAAGAGGATGTAGATGAAGATGAAATGGGAGATACGATACTGCGTGAAGAGTTTGACAGAGCACTGAAAGACCTGAGTCGAAACAAGGCCCGCGGAGTAGACAACATTCCATTGGAACTACTGACAGCCTTGGGAGAGCCAGTCCTGACAAAACTCTACCATCTGGTGAGCAAGATGTATGAAACAGGCGAAATACCCTCAGACTTCAAGAAGAATATAATAATTCCAATCCCAAAGAAAGCAGGTGTTGACAGATGTGAAAATTACCGAATTATCAGTTTAATAAGCCATAGCTGCAAAATACTAACACTAATTCTTTACAGACGAATGGAAAAACTAGTAGAAGCCAACCTCGGCGAAGATCAGTTTGGATTCCGTAGAAATACTGGAACACGTGAGGTAATACTGACCTTACGACTTATCTTAGAAGAAATATTAAGGAAAGGCAAACCTACGTTTCTAGCATTTGTAGACTTAGAGAAAGCTTTTGACAACGTTGACTGGAATACTCTCTTTCAAATTCTAAAGGTGGCAGGGGTAAAATACAGGGAGCGAAAGGCTATTTACAATTTGTACAGAAACCAGATGGCAGTTATAAGAGTCGAGGGGCATGAAAGGGAAGCAGTGGGTGGGAAGGGAGTAAGACAGGGTTGTAGCCTCTCCCCGATGTTATTCAATCTGTATATTGAGCAAGCAATAAAGGAAAATGGAATGGACAATGTCTTGAGAGGAGTATATAAGATGAACATCAACAAAAGCAAAACAAGGATAATGGAATGTAGTCGAATTAAGTCGGGTGATGCTGAGGGAATTAGATTAGGAAATGAGACACTTACAGTAGTAAAGGAGTTTTGCTATTTGGGGAGCAAAATAACTGATGATGGTCAAAGTAGAGAGGATATAAAATGTAGACTGGCAATGCCAAGGAAAGCGTTTCTGAAGAAGAGATATTTGTTAACATCGAATATAGATTTAAATGTCAGGAAGTCTTTTCTGAAAGTATTTGTATGGCGTGTAGCCATGGATGGAAGTGAAACATGGACGATAAATAGTTTGGACAGGAAGAGAATAGAAGCTTTCGAAATGTGGTGCTACAGAAGAATTCTGAAGATTAGATGGGTAGATCACATAACTAATGAGGAAGTATTGAATAGGATTGGGGAGAAGAGAAGTTTGTGGCACAACCTGACAAGAAGAAGGGATCGGTTGGTAGGACATGTTCTGAGGCATCAAGGGATCACCAATTTAATATTGGAGGGCAATGTGGAGGGTAAAAATCGTAGAGGGAGACCAAGAGATGAATACACTAAGCCGATTCAGAAGGATGTAAGTTGCAGTACGTACTAGGAGATGAAGCAACTTGCACAGGATAGAGTAGCATGGAGAGCTGCATCAAACCAGTCTCAGGACTGAAGACCACAACAACAACAACAACAACAACAACAACAACATGGAAAGATATTTTGCTACTTATTGCAGAGAAGACATGTTAAATTGCTGGCAGGCAAGATTAAAAGACACTAACACAAAGCTCCAATGTGCAGTGTACTTGCTTGTGTGTATGAATGGCACATAGTTCTGTTTTGCTGATGATGCATGTGGCCAAAAGCTTTGTGTAAGTGCCTCTTAATTGTGCCTGTATGCTACTTAACGTGTTTTCTTTACAGTAAATAGCAGTCTTATCTTTTTCTACATTGCTGATAATGCTTCCTGCAGTTCTCATTGTTTGTAAAAGTACTGACGTTTATGTTTGAGTTTGTGAAGCTCAAGTGAACAAAATATGGCAATAGTTTATGAAAGAGAGGTTGTCAATCCTGAAGATACAGAATATTTTCTAAGAAAAGAGCTTTTGTTATGAAAATGTTGATATCATAGTTCCTTGTTTGTAAATGTGGCTACATACGAAGAAAGTTAATGTCTACAAAAATCACATAAGATTCAAGGGGCATTAAATAAGTTCTGTCGAATAAAAAGAACAAAAACTATTGAGATAATATCATAAAGTTCTGGGAGGAATACAAACAATGGAAGATATAAAAGTAGTCACTCATCATGTGCAGAGACAAGTCAGTTAAAAAAGATAATTTCTTTTCTCTTCCGTATGTTGGAAGAACTCACTCAATAATTGTTTGCTTTAAACCTCACCATATTTCATGAGCATAAATTGTTCCGGTTCAGCAAATAATAATATTCGTTTTGATTTCTGAGCAATGTCCCGATGAGGTACGACCAATGGAGAAACAACTGGAGTGATTTGTTTTCTTCACTATCAAGGGAGTAGAGCTGCAGAGATTATTCATTGAATATAACTGTAGTATGGTGGTAGTTGTCTTTGTGAACAAAAAAAAATCCTAGCTGATAAATCACTTTAAAAGTGGCCATTTAAAGAGCATTCAGATAGGGTATACTCTTCAAAAATTGACAGGAACATAGAGAGAGCTGAGCAAATGATTCATGATGGTTGTCCTGCCAGAATTAATGACATCATGCATGTGTTGAACATTAGCCAAAATTAAGCACACAGAATACTAAACAAATCTATAAACTATCACAAACCGAGTGTTTGTCACATACAATGTCAACTGATGACAAGCACAAACAGGAACACTCAGAAATGGGGAAATCATATTTAAGGGATTTCCAAGAAACAGAGAAGACTTTCTCAGTCACATACCACAGTATGGTAGATGACAAAAGACCCCTGACAGTCACAGTGGGCTCAGCATGGCCATGTTGTGTATCTACCTCGACCAGTCATATAACACAGTTTCATACACATCTCTGTGGCAGCCCAGCAGTGTCTTCACAGCTCTAGAGACAACTATTGTTTTCTCAAGCAGCCATTTCTGCTTTGCAGTCAAAAGCCAGAAATGTGTTGCCAGGACTCCGTCTCCTGCTGTTTCATCTTTCACTAACTATCGTCAGTCCCTATTCCATGTGTAAAAATAACTGCTGCCTTACTGTCTTTATCACTGGAACTGTTTCTTCTGTAAGTGATAAGATATAATATCAAATTCTAGGGTAACTTTACTGTACTTACTTGAATCTAAGCCGCACTTTTTTTCTGATTTTGTAATCCAAAAAGCCGCCTGAGGCTTAGAATTGAGTGCAAAGTAAGCAGAAGTTCTGAAAAATATTGGTAGGTGGCGCCACAACTAACTTCTGCTGTCGAATATATGTAGCGCTACACAGGCATGCTTTGCAGGCACAAAGATAAACACTGGCACCAAAACCTCTGCGTCAGTAAATAAATTAAAAAAAAAGAAAAAAGAAAGAAAAAAAAGAAAGGTGGAAGACGAGCTTTTTCCTCCGCCCCAAGTTTCGACCACTGCATTTTCATACTTTATCCAACGAAGTAAATACAAATTCCGTATTGTTCAGCTTCGAATGTAGCAATGTACTACGAAAATCTGACTGGCGAGACTGTTTGGGATGTTTGTCAATATGGCCAACTCTACATTCTGAATTTTTTCCTACCTGTGAGAAGAGATGGTTGCTAATAGGAACTTTTATGAATTGTGAATCACATGCATTATTCTCTTCACCATAAGAATAATACAAATATAAACATTTTGCCACGTATTCTTTTGTGTCTGCTGCTATCTCATTTAAATCCTGTCTGCCTAATAAACTACGAAACTAGAATGACACAACAGCAAACGCGGAAGAATATACATATCATGTCATGTTTATATTCATATTATTCTTATGCCTAGTAGTAATACAGTCAGAAATGAAGCATGGGAATTGACTAGATTTTTAAATCTAAGATGACTCTAATTTCTGTGCAGAATGTAATGTACTAAAAAGGCATCTGCAAAGATTTTCAAACGGAGAAAAATTTTCACTAAACTCTCATTCAGAACATCTTCTATCATATGCAGCCTGTAATGTGGTTCTTGTTGATCATTATCAAAGAAAGCAGCAGTGTAAGTAATAACAGTTAGCAGTCTCTTGCCACTGTTTCGCTAATGAAACGATTCCTCTCTCTCTCTCTCCTCTTCTTCTTCTCCGTTCTTTTTTTTTTTTTTTTTTAAAAAAAAAAAAATCTGCGGTAGCATGCACAAAAGCAAGCCATGCCGCGAGTGGTGACAGGCCATAAACACTCATTATCAGAATGTGACAAACAATGCATGACACAGTGTACAGTAATGCATTTTCAGCTTAGAGTGACGTAAACACGTAGTATAACAAAGAGATCAGATCAAAGAAAAATTTCGAGTCTCAAATTTCAGGTGTGGCTTAGATTTGGGAATTTTTTTTTTCCTTGATTTCAAGTCTCATTTTGCAGGTGCAGCTTAGATTCGAGTAAATACGGTAGCCAAATTTGGATAGTCTCAATCCAATAATGAATCATCAAGGTGATGTGGTATTACATAATGTAAGACTTATTCAGATATCTTTTACATCTGACATTAACATTTAGGTGTACCTTCCATAAGGATCTGTACCATTCAGTCACTTACAACAACGACATTTAGCTAATAAAACAAAGTGATTTGAAGAGAGAGTAAAGGTCAGTCAGTGGAATACATTTTAAAAAATGTGATGAAACCAAAATGAAAAGTGTAAGTTGTCAACGACACAACACAGATCCAAAATTAAAAACACTTGATTGTTCTCCACTTCCATTTTGCTGAGATATTTTTCAAAAAATTGTAGTCTTCAGTAACACCACTTTTACACATATGTACAAACTATAAGATTACTAAATCTACATGACATCAGATCTAGTTTATCTTACCAATATAGAGAAGTAGCAACACAAAGACAGGATTTTAACTACATGTTATTCAATAGTACTATGTAAGTGGTATAATATGTACTCTGAGTCTATAACTACACTGCTACATACTGCCTTGACCTGATATCATGGAGTATTGATTTGTTGTTCGGTGGCAGGAGGGATTGTGTTGGGCTGATTTGGGGGAGGTGACCAAATAGTGAGGTCATTGGTTTCATTGGATTAGGGAAGGATGGGGAAGCAAGTCAGCTGTGCCCTTTCAAAGGAAGCATCCCGGTAATTGCCTGGAGCGATTTAGGTAAATTGCGGAAAACCTAAATCAGGATGGCCGGACGCGGGATTGAATTGTCGTCCTCTCGAATGCGAGTACAATGTACTAACCACTGTGTCACCTTGCTCGGTGGGTATTGATTTGGTTGCTCCTTGGAATAATGGCATCCACATAACTAAATAATGATAATTTGCTACTAAGACAAGCACCAATTCCCAGGTAATGTTGTTTTTACTAAAAGTATTGACACAAAAAACTTTGATACTTACCATCCTGCTCAGTTTGACAATGAATTGGGGGGCTGCGGACACCGTCTCCTCCAGAAGTATAGGCTAGAACTTGCATGCTATAATTTGTGTATTTTTTCAGCCCATGTAGTATAGTCTCACTTGCAGATGTTATTTTTGTGTCTTTGGAGTTATCATCTGAGAGGAAAAGAAGGGGCAGAAACGAAATTCAGTAGTTATCTTTAAGTTCCCTGTGTTAATCAATGCAAATGCAGGAATTTTCAAATGATGGCAACAGTCAGACACTCAATAACATTTATTGTGTATACATCCATTTGAGATCTATCACAAACATACACAGTCTGCAATAAATAAACAAACACAGTTAACTCTTGAAATAAAAGGCAATATTAACACTAGCTATGATTATTTGAAGTGAAGAAATATATCAATACACAACTTGCTGAAACAAATAATAGTGTTGCTGGACTGACACATTCATAAGTGAAGAAAGATCTGCTGCAACTGTAGCATTTGTAACACTCAGAGAAATTGATCTTGAGGAGAAACCAATGGTAGAGAAAAAAGGAATGGGAAGGACAATGAGTGAAGTTATGATTCACAAGGAGAAGGTGAGCTTATATCCTGGTATGTGAGAGAAAGAATGTGCAGTAAAGGAGTTGAATATTAAAGTGGTTTAACACTCAAGGTTACTAAATTACGAAACAGAAGTCGTGGCCAAAAATTCAGGAGGCAAAATATTTAGCACTGCCAATGACACATTTAACAGTAAAAGTACATGACACCATTGGAGCATTGGGAACTAATAGATCCTTCCTCTGGATGGAGAGATGTGTAAGTTGAGGCAGGTAGGATTAAGGTAGTGTGGCCCTGTCACCACTACAGGCGGTGTCTTGAGTGGTCCACCCTTCCTTTTTAATGTTTTCCAACCTATTTACCTCTCCTCCTCAACAAAAGAACTATTAGTTCTGAAAACCAGGATAGTGTCATCTACTATTAAATATTTTTCCTCCTGAAGATACATATATTTCAAGATGACAGAAGTAAAGAGTTAGGTGAAGTTGTACCTCCAGTTTTTATGAATTCTTGTAAGTTATCAGGCATTAAAGGAAAAAAAGAAACATAACAGCAATGCTCCACAAAGTTCCAAGTCTTGTGCTACGCAAAAAAACTACAGTGAAAAAGCATCCAATTCCAAATGTAAGTGTGTTACGTATGACTTGCACCCTGACAAATCTAAACTCATTGAAACTATTAACTCATTGCTAGAAATTGTGTGCAAATCAATGGAGGAAAACAAAGTGCTATCTCAAAGGCTGAGAAACATTGAAAGCGAATGTAATAAACTATAGACCAGCAAGCAGGCCAAAAGCAGATGTAACAAATGAGAAGCATATATACTGGCTGAAGATAATGTCACTACTTTTGGTAGTCCAATGCATGCTGCTTGCTACACAAATCACAGCATCTGTACTATATTGTCTCCAGTAAAAGATTTTTGTATGTTGCATCAAAGAATTTTATCAAAGAATGACAAATTAAATGCCAGGAGGAAAAGAACACAAAAATTATGTAAACTGTGTGTCCACTCCAGTTCAAATTGTCACTCGAAAATAAAAACAATAGGTTATATCAAACCAGGTGCTCACACAGACAAAGTACTATCAACAGTAAACAATTTTTCTTGAAAGATAAAGGAAGACTCCATTATGATCTATGGTGGTTCATATGACATTCCACACAACAAAGGTTTGCATGCTGCTGATGTCTTGCGAACAGCTTTAAACTACCTGATTCATTGTAATGGAACTGTACTTGATATTCTACAAAGGCATGACTTGGTATGATCTTCATGGGTAAACAAGGCAGTAACAGCTACAAATGGACATTATGCAGAAATCTGCAACAGTCCTGCACATGTTCATAGGATAAAAGTAAACAAATTTGATAGAGAACTTTACACCACTCATGGCCTTCACCTCAAATGGTGTGGGAAAAATCATCTAGCAACTACAATTTGTGACATCACTACAAATGCAAGGAACAATGTGAACTCAGGACAGTCAGATTTAAACAAAGAGTGCACCACAACACAACAAAATTGCAGTAATGGCGATACACAGACTACAATGGACAACTGGCTGGAGAAAAACAAGATAAAACGGCTTCTTCCCAATATTTCAGTGTGTGGAAACAGGCGAACTTGGAGAAAATACCTTGAACAGACCTTCAACTGAAACTTCTTTTTTAGAGTGCACTGTGTAACTTCTTTTACAAAACAAAAACTGACAATTTATAACCAAAACATTAGAGGCCTCTGCAGTAAGACCAATGAACTTGTAATCAATATTCATGAACTACAAGGTGTAAACAAGGTATAAACGTATCTCAGCTCTGGTAGACCAACACCTCCAACCTATCACCCGTAGACTCCCATCCTACATCAAGGACACAAACCACTTCCTAGAACGCCTCAAATCCATTCCCACTCCTCCCCCACCTGAGACCTTTCTTGTCACCATAGATGCTACATCCCTTTACACAAACATCCCACACGCCCATGGTCTCTCTGCCCTTGAGCACTACCTCTCCCAACGCCCACCTGAAGATCTTCCAAAAACCTCATTCCTTATCACACTTACCAACTTCATCCTCACCCATAATTACTTCACTTTTGAAGGCCAGACCTACAAACAAATCAGGGGAACGGCCATGGGAACCAGGATGGCTCCGTCCTATGCCAACCTCTTCATGGGCTGCATGTAGGAGGCATCCTGAAGACCCAACAGCTGATTCCCCTGGCCTGGTATAGGTTTATAGATGACATCTTTGTGGTCTGGACTCATGGTGAAGAAACACTCATTAATTTTCTCCATAACCTCAACTCCTTTTCGAATCTGAATTTCACCTGGTCCTTCTCCAAAACCCAAGCCACCTTCCTGGATGTTGACCTTCATCCTGTTGAAGCTCACATCCACACCTCTGTCCATATCAAACCCACAAACAAACAACAGTACCTTCACTTTGATAGCTGCCATCCATTCCACATCAAACACTCCCTTCCCTACAGCCTAGGTTTCCGTGGCAAACATATCTGCTCCAGTGACGAATCCCTCAACAATTACACCAATAACCTGACCAGCGCTTTCCTCTCCCGCAAATGTCCTGCAGACCTTGTCCACAAACAGATCTCCCGAGCAATACATTCCTCCCTGTCCAACAACAATATTCCTACCCTCAGACCACACAGAAGCATCCCCCTTGTCACACCCAATATTATCCTGGCCTCGAATACATCAATAAATTACTCCGCCAGGGATATGACTTTCTCAAGTCAACCCCTGAAATGAGATCATCCCTTGACAAAATTCTCCCCACACCACCCAGAGTTGCCTTTCGTCGTCCCCCTAACCTCCGTAACATCCTTGTTAAACCCTACAATATTCCCAGACTACCTTCTTTACCCTGCGGTTCCTACCCCTGTAACCGACCCCACTGCAAAACCTGCCCCATGCATCCCCCCACAACCACCTACACCAGCCCTGCTACTGGTAAAACATACACAATTCAAGGCAGTGCCACATGTGAAACTACACGTCATTTATCAGCTGACATGCCTGCACTGCACAGCCTTTTACATTGGTATGACAACAACTAAAGTGGCTGAGTGCATGAACGGACACAGACGAACTGTCCGCCTAGGAGACATCCAATACCCAGTAGCGGAGCATGCCCTCCAGCATAATTCTAGGGACCCAGGAACCTGCTAAACCGTATGTGCCATTTGGCTTCTCCCACCCAACACCAGTCCCTCTGAACTGCGGAGATGGGAACTTGCACTCCAACACATCCTTTCATCCCGGCATCCCCCTGGACTGAACCTACGTTAAACAACCTCACCCCCATTTACTCTTCAGTCTTCTTCTCTTTACCTTTCCTCTTTAGCCATTCACGCTTTTTTTCAACCTACATCTTTATACTATATACCTCTTTACTTCTGTATGCATCCTCTTTGGTTTGAAGCTGGCGCAGTACTTACAATAGAATATCTTTGGCTTCCCTCGTGACAACCATGCCTCCATCCTTGCTACCCTCCCTGTTTTCCTTTCACTGTTGCTTCATAACCTGGATTGTGAGTAACTAAATCCACTTTCCCTTCTTCCCTTTCTTTCCCCTCTCTCCTCCCTGATGAAGGAACATTTATTCCGAAAGCTAGGAACATAAATTTTCGATTGTTTTTTGTGTATCTATCGGCTGTACTGAGCTGAGGTAAGTACTGGCCAGCCCCTCTATCTCTTTGAAGGTATAAACTATGGTCATGATCTGTGATTTAGTGAGCATCATATTAATTTTGGTAGAGAAAAATTGTGATAAATACACTGAGGCAACAAAAGTAACGGGATACCTCCATGTGACGGACCTCCATTTGCCTGGTGCAGTGCAGCAACTCAATGTGGCACGGACTCAACAAGCCACAGGAAGCCCCCCGTACATTTATTGAGGAAAGCTCCCTTTATAGCCATCAGTAACTGTAAAAGTGTTGCTGGTGGAGGCTTTTGTGCACGGACTGACCCCTCAATTACGTATCATAAATGGGATTCATGTCGGGCGGTCTGGGCGGCAATCCATTTGCTCGAATTGTCCAGAATGTTCTTCAAACCCATCATGAACAATTGTGCCCCAATAACATGGCACATTGTCATCCATAAAAATTCCATCGTTGTTAGTGACATGAAGTCCATGAATGGCTTCAAATGGTCTCCAAGAAACTGAACATACAGAGTGCCCAGTCCATCCATACAAACACAGCCCACACCATTACAGAGCCACCAGCAGCTTACACAGTACCTTGTTGACAACTTTGGTCTATGGCTTCATGAAAACTGTGATACACTCAAACCTTGCCATCATTGGAATTCATCGGACCAGGCAACAGCTTTCCAGTCATCTAGGGTCCAACTGATATGCTCACAAGCCCAGGACAGGTACTGCAGACAATGTTGTTGTGATGTTGCCACAGGCACTCGCATCGGCTGTCTGCTGCCATAGCCCATTAACACCAAATTTCACTACATTGTCCCAATGGATCTATTTGTCATATGTCCCACACTGATTCTTGTGGTTATTTCATGCAGCGATGCTTGTCTGTTAGCGCTGACATCTCTACACACGTGCTGCTGCTCTTGGTTGTTAAGTGAGGGCTGTGGTGTGAGGTAATGCCTGAAATTTGGTATTCTCGGCACACTCTTGACGCTGTGGAGCACAGAATATTGATTTCCGTGATAATTTCTGAAATGGAACACCCCATGTGTTGAGCTCCAACTACTATTTTGCATGCAAAGTCTGTTAATTCCCATAGTGCAGCCAATTTACATCGAGAACCTTTCCACATGAATCACCTGAGTACAAATGACAGCTCTGCCAATCCCTTTTATACCTTGTGTACACAATACAACCACCCTCTGTATATTTGTATATCGCTAACCAAGGATGTTTGACACTTGAGTGTAATTATTACTTAGCAACATAATTATGCAGCAAATACAAAGATAAGGGTGGTGTTGCCACATACATTAAATATACTGTTACTTGCAGAACAACTGATGGGGAAAGTTATTGCTTAGGACAACATTTGGAAAAAAAATAATTGTTTAGGACAACATTTGGAAAAAAAATAATTCTCATACCCCAGAAGTAACACTATATCGAGTTCCTTCAGGGAATTGTAACCGCTTTTTGAGGCAGATGCACTCCTAAAATACAGGGTGTACATGAAGTCCAGGAACACTTTCAATTATTTATTGCAAGAACCAAACATTGTACAGATATCATACATATGTCATTTTGAAGAGAAACCTGAAAGTTTTTTTTCATATATACTGCCAAATTGTAGTATGGTAATTTGTCGATAGTCAGGGCTAGTTGCAAACATGGTGAGTTCAGGTGTGGAGCACGCTTTATGTGTGTTGGAGGTTGACAATAACAAGTGTGCTATGGCTCTTTCAACGGAATTTTAGAACCAAGTACAGTAAGAAGCCACCGACAAGGAAGGCCATTTACTACTGACACAACAAATGTGTTACGACAGGTTGCTTGTGCCCAGCAAAGAGAAGTGGACATCCCAGTGTGAGTGAAGTGAACATGAAGTGCATATGAGAGACATTCATAAGGAATCCAAAGAAATCAGTGCATCACGCATCCCATGAACTCAAAATGTGTCCAATGACAGTGTGGAAAGCCCTATGACAGAAGCTGCCTATGAAACCATTCAAATGGAAGATAGTGCAGAAGCTCAATGATGACTACAAAGACAAGCGTTTTGAGTTTTGTTCGCAGTTGCAACAACTGAATGTGGATGGGTATGGCATTGTTGATAGGTTAATTTTTTGTGACGAAGTAACTTTTCACACTAATGGGAGAGAGAACAGGCATAATTGTCAAATCTGGGGTACAAAGTATCCACACGAATGCATTGAATCTGAGCATACTTCGCCAAGGGTGAATGTTTTTTGTGCCTCGTCACGTCGAAAACTGTACGGGACTATCTTCTTCGCCAAGAGTGCTGTCAATGGATATTCCTACTTGGACATATTGCAACAATGGCTGATGCCTCAAATGCAATAAACTGTCCGTTCACCTTTCAGCAGGATGGGGTTCCATCCAATTTTCATCATGAAGTTTGTGGGTACCTGCACACGGAGCTGCCGCAATGATGGATCGGCTGTGCTACAGAAGAGGACAGCTGTTTCATGAAATGGCCTGCCCAATCACCAGATCTCACTCTGTGTGACTTTTTTTTGTGGAGACACATTAAAGATCTGGTGTATGTACCACTTCTACCATGTGATGTAGCACAGCTCCAGGAGAGAATACAGGAAGTGACTGCCACACTAAACGATGCTGTTCTGGGACTGGTATGGCGTGAATTTGCTTGACATCTCCTGGGTCACTCATGTTTCCCGCACATCAACTGCTTGAGGGGGGGAAAAAAAAAAAAAAAACGGCAACAGCAAAAACAACAGCTTTCAGAGTTTCTATTTAAAATGCAATATGTATGGCATCTGTCAATCTTTACTTCTTGTGCAATAAATAATTGAAAGTGTTCTCGGACTTTATGTGCACCCTATAGTATTGAAACACAGAAAAGATGTGGCAGTGCTTGGGAACATCAATATAAATTTTCTCAATTCCAGACCTAGAAAATTTGATTTCCACATATAATCTTGCTTCTGTGATTAATTTCCCTACTTGCATAACTTCCACACAAGCACACTAATTGATAATATATTAAGCAACAACACTAAAATAGGGGAAGAAAAGTCCTGAGTGGTCTCTCTGACCATAATGGGCAAAGATTTGCTATCCACAGTGCAAGTATCTATCAGAGTGAAAGTGGCCCCACTGGAAAGCTGCTAGGATAATTAATGATGAAATGATCCAGACTCTTAAATCACATCTCTAAGACATAAAATTAATTTAGATTGAGCCAATTCCAAGCACAAACTTTTCCATAATGAAGTGGCACTGATATTTGAAAGTACCTTCCCAAACAGAATGTATAAGATCCAAACCAAGAAATTCACCAAAAAGCTCTAGAGATATTTAGCGAGTCACAGAGGAATATATATTGGAAATACAGATTAGAGGCCATAGGAGAGGGAGTGTCCATTGCCGCTGACAAAAATATTCTCTCTATTCAGGTCGAAGTTGAGACTGACAGTGAAATTATCTGGTTGTATGTTAACAAATCTAGGTGAAACCAAGCTAGTTTTTTATGTTTTTACTGGCTGTGACAGTTCTAAACTCGTTCAAAGATTGTCTATAGTCAGTAGTGAATAAGAAATACCCAGATCATGCATTTTACTAGTTGGAGGCAACTTTAATCTACCAAGTATAGATAGGGATGTCTACGAATTCATTGCAGGGGATGCAGACAGGCAGTCCTGCAAAGTACTTCTGAACATGTTTTCTAAATACTGTTTTGAGCAGATAAATCAACAGCCCACATGCAATGGAAATATCTTAGAATTTGCAGCTACAAATAGGCTGTACCTTATCGACAGCACCAGCATAGAACAGGGATTAGCGATCATGATGACATATCAGTTAAGTATGCTAAGAGAGTGTTTTTGCTAGAAAGCGTAGTTAAGCAGTTGTTAGCATCTCACTCAGACAGTGAAATGACATCCCTTAAAGACATTGGCCCCTTACTTAGCTTAGCTCATATTTATTGTCAATCTCTAGCCCAGTACGAAGTCCGAAGTGATTGGCAAAAAGTGCAAGTGAGTCTTGTGCAGAAGAAGGGCAAAACAATGTCCCCACAAAATTACAGACCAATATCCCTAACATTAGGTTGCTGCAGAATCCTCGAGCATATTCTCAGTTCAAATATAATAAATTTTCTTCAGACCAAGAAATGTAATAAAAATTTCTCTTCTTCTGGTGGATACTGAACTGAGCAGATGCAAAGGAAGGTGTGCTCATGATTTTTAATAGCTTTGCTTAAATAAATATAAGTTTCAAAATACTTTGGCATTGACTAAATTAATTAACAATCTAGTTAACAATTTTATCTTTCCTAAAAGAACACAGAAAGAAAGTTATTAAGGAAAGAGTAAAAGGATTTCTCAGCCATTTGCTGATAGTGTTGGTGAGGAACACGTGAAGCAGGTAATCATCACCTTATGAAGTGCAGGAGAAACATGTTGAGCACATCTCATAGCGTTTACACTTAGTCACCAGCACTTGCCTCATTCTGAACAAAATGTGACACTCATTGTCCAGGCTGCACAGACCTGAGGATGTCTATTGGCTGGAGATGTGCGTGCTCAGCCACTGCTCTCCCAGCTATTTTGCAGACTTTACAGACTGTGGAGCCACTACTACTCAGTCAAATAGCTCCTTGATTGGCATCACGAACTGAATACGTCCCATATCAGTACTCCCATTGGGAAATGTCCTCATCAGTACCAGAGATCGAACTTGGGACCTCTGCGAGGCAGCTGTCTATACTGATCAATCAGCTATGGAGATGGACAAAAATTGAATAAACCTATGCTAAAATTAAAGACACTATTGTTATTCTTAGGTGATCTTCTATCTTCTATCTCACACAACTTTCTTTCCATTAAAAAATTATGCGTTGCAGATGCTAAAACTGCCATCGCATTGGTCACCATGAGCACAAAACCATGCTGCCAGGTTTATCATATTGCTAACATATCATATTGCTAACATAGCGTCACAGGTTCTCTCCCCTCATTTCATTTTACGTGACTTTTTTGTTTATCCACCTGCTTTTGTTTTAGAAGTGTGTCAACTCTTGTCAACACCTCTCTCCTACATGCCAAACTTCACAGAAGTGAGGTTGTGTGGGAGGATCATGAGTCACACCAGGACTGCTCCGGCAGTAAAAGCATTACCCATGAGCGACACTGTTCCAGGCTCAAATTCCAGTCAGGCACACGGTTTTAATCTGCCAGAAAGTTTCAGGTTTCGTTTTTGTTTAAGTGTGGTGTAGTTATTGAACCTAAAAGGAGTAAAATCACTTTTATTCATGCTTAATAACTGATCATAAAAGTTGCACATTCACTTTTTAATAAATAGGAAATTCCTAACTAGGAAGATAAAAATAAATGATGATGTAAGCAGTAAACGGGCTCCACAGAAACATACAAATATGAGAGGTCACAGACCGGCTGAACTCTGCAATCAGTATACCCTCATCTCCAAATCCACCTACTCCAAAAGTGGGCTAAATAAACATAAAACTTGAAAATATCCTGACTGGACAAAAGGGGAAAGGCAACTGGATCATGACCACTTTGGACAACTCCTTTTACAGAGACATCTACATTGTTTACATACTGAGTGCATTGCAACTATAATGTCAAAATCAAATTTAAATTAATTCACATTTTTGAAGTTGAAGAAATCAAAACCTGAAAAAGAAAAAAGGATTTACAAACCATGACAATTAGTCAGAAATTACAAATATCAAGAAACCACATGAACCACAAAATTAACAGACAATTCAGACAACCAATACCAATTATTGACCAACAAGGTGAAAACCTAGAATCCTTAAACCTATGTAAAAGGCATGGCTGGTCAACTTCAAAGTGTAACATAATTCATGAAGAAAGGCATCAGACATATTTAAAATTACAAATCCACATATGAGAAGAGCATTTATTCTATCAACTCCAAAAGTATCATCCGAATTATCAGATGGATCAAGAAAAAATATCAGAATGAAATATTTTATCAGTTATTGTATTTCACCAAAGCCCTCCAGAGACTATTACAAAATCTTTGTACAAATACAAACCACCACCCACCCATAACCCTGGTATAAGAAACAATATTGTGAAAAAGATAGTTGCTACTCAACATATAGCGGACATGCCAAGTCGCAGATAGGTATAACAAAACAACTGTTGGATCAGAAAGTGGCTTTCAGTCAGCAAGGCCATAACTGAAAATAGACAACATGCACACACACACACACACACACACACACACACACACATGACCACGGTCTCTGGCAGCTGAAGTCAGTTAGCAGTACAACATGATGGGGGAAACTACTGGGTGGTCAGAATAAGGAGGGGCCTTGGGTGGAGAAAGGGAGGTACAGTGGGGTAGGGGTGGGGTATGGTAAAGTGCTGCTTGTGGGAGTGTACAGGGATGAGGTGGAGAGAGGGTAGGACAGCTAGATGCAGTCGAGAGGTTAGACGGAGGGCGAGGGGGGAGCAATGGAAAAAGAGAGAAGTAAAAACATAGAGGATGTGTTGGTGAAATAGAGGGCTTTGTAGTGCTGGAATGGGAACAGGGAAGGGATTAGATGGGTAAGGACAAAGGCGAACGAACATAGTGACCAGGAGGGTTACAGGAAGGTAGGATATACTGCAGGGACAGTTCCACCCTGCACAGTTCAGAAAAACTGGTGTTGGTGGGAAGGATCCATATGGCACAAGCAATGAAGCAGCCATTGAAATAAAGGAAACTGTGTTGGGTGGCATGCTCAGCGACGGGGTGGTCTAAGTGTTTCTTCATCTTAGTTTGCCGGGGGCATCGTGTGGACACACAGCTTTTGTCATGCCCACGCAGAATGCAGCACAGCTTTTAGATCATGACTGGTTTCACAGGTAGCCCTGTCTTTGCGCGTTAGGTGATGTTTGTGACTGGTGTGGAGTAGGTGGTGGTCGGAGGATGTATGGGACAGGTCTTGCTAGCATTTAGGTCTATTACAGGGATATGAGCTGTGAGGCAAGGGGTTGGGACCAGGGATTGTGTAAGTAAGGACGAGGATATTGTGTAGGTTCAGTGGGCAGCGGAATACCACTGTGGGAGGGGTAGGAATGATAGTGGGTATGACATTTCTCATTTCATGGCATGATGAGAAGAAGTCGAAACTCTGGTGGAGAATGTAATTCATTTGCTGAAGTTCTGCATGGTTCTGAGCTTGTGAAGGTTTCAGTTAGACCCTCAGTATATTTCGAGAATGACTGCTTGACACTATAGATGTGACAGCCAAGGGTGGCTAGACTCTATGGAAGGGACTTCTCGGTATGAAATAGGTGGCAGCTTTTGAAGTGGAGGTATTGCTGGTGGTTGGTAGGTTTGATATAGACAGAGGTACTGATGTAGTCACCTTTGGGATGGAGGTCAACATTGAGGAAGGTGGCTTGCTGAACTGAGTAGGGGCTTCTAGGGTTGAGTAGGACAGTATGAAGCGAATGGAGGAAAAGATGTTGAGGTTCTGGAAGAACTAGTCCACAAAGTTGTCATCCATGAATCTAAACCAGGTGATGTGTTTGGGATTCTGGGTGTTTAGGAAGGATTCCTCTAGGTGGCCCATGAATAGGTTGGCATAGGATAGTGCCATGTGGATATCCATAGCCATACCTCTGATCTGGTTGCAGGTGATGCCTTCAAAGGGGAAGTAATTGTGGGTGACAGTATAGTCGGTCATTCCGACTATGAAGGAGGTTGTTGGTTTGGAATCCATCGAGCACTGGGAAACATAGTGCTCAACAGAGTCCATGGACATAAGGGATGTTAGCATAAAGGGAGATGGCATCAACAGTGACAAGCTGTGGAGAGTTGGTGGAGAAAATGCTTGGTAGCTTTTGTAAAGGAAGGTAGGTTCCGGGTAAGAGGCTGAAGGTGTTGGTCTATGAGAACAGGTACTCTCTCAGTGTGGTCATAGTAACCAGCCACAATGGGGTGTCTTAGGTGGTTGGATTTACAGACTTTTCTAAGCATGTAGAAGGTAGGAGTGTATGAACTAGTAGCGGTGAGAAGAGAGATGGACTCTGGGGAGAGGTTCTGGGATGGGCCTAAGGATTTGGAGACCCTGCTGGATTTTTGGACTGGAGTCAATATGGCAGAGTTTGTACATGGATGAATCTGACAACTGGCAGAGTCCTTCTGCCAGCTAATGCTTGCATTTGAAAACAACAATGGTGGAACCTCTGTCAGCAGTTAGGATTTTAAATTCAAAATAAGTTTTTAGTTGGTGGTTTGCAAATTTCTTTTGTGGATATAGGGTTAGTTTGCATGTTGAGTGATTTGGGGAATGACGGTGAGGCAAGGTTTGAGGTTAATAAATTATGGATCATTAAGATGGGTTGATTTGCAGCAGTGGGGGCTGATCACAGTTGGATAGAGGAGTGAACTGAGTGATGCAGGGTTCAGCATTGGTCTTTGGTTGGTGGCGAAAAGTTATTTTCACAGTAGGGTCTGGGACAATGAGAGTAGTTCTTTAAAAAGGGCTAACTGTGAAATCAGTCATGTGATCTACAAGATAAGCTGCAGCCACAATGCTGCTTTCTGTGTGGGCATGACAGCCAACAAACTCTGTCCACATGAATGGCCATCGACAAACTGAGGCCAAGAAACGCCTGGACCGCCCCATTGTTAACTATGCCATCCAACATGACATTCTTGAAACTTTCTGGCAGATTAAAACTTTGGGCTGAACCGAGACTCGAACTCAGAAGCTTTGCCTTTCGCGGGCTGTGGCTAAGCCGTGTCTCCGCAGTATCCTTTCTTTCAGAAGTGCTAGTTCTGCAAGGTTCGCAGGAAAGCTTCTGTTAAGTTTGGAAGGTAGGAGACGAGGTACTGGTAGAAGTAAAGCTGTGAGGACGGAGCATGAGTCGTGCTTGGGTAGCTCAGTTGGTAGAGCACTTGCCTGCCAAAGGCAAGGGTCCTGAGTTCAAGTCTCGGTCCAGCACACAGTTTTAATCTGCCAGAAAGTTTCATATCAGCACACACTCCACTGCAGAGTGAAAATCTCATTCTGATGACATTCCTCATTTCAGTGACTGCTTGACAGCCTGTGTCATATGTATCCCTCCCACCAACACCAGGTTTTCTGTGTAGATGGCAGCTCTCCCTGCAATATATCTTGCGTTCCCATAACCCTCCTGGCCTCGACCTTCATTAGTCATTACCCTTACCCATGTTGTTGTTGTTGTTGTTGTCTTCAGTCCTGAGACTGGTTTGATGCAGCTCTCCATGCTACTCTATCCTGTGCAAGCTTCTTCATCTCCCAGTACCTACTGCAACCTACATCCTTCTGAATCTGCTTAGTGTATTCATCTCTTGGTCTTGATGCTTCAAAACATGTCCTACCAACCGATCCCTTCTGCTAGTCAAGTTGTGCCACAAACTTCTCTTCTCCCCAATCCTATTCAATACCTCCTCATTAGTTACATGATCTATCCACCTTATCTTCAGCATTCTTCTGTAGCACCACATTTCAAAAGCTTCTATTCTCTTCT
The DNA here is from genome assembly GCF_023897955.1 of Schistocerca gregaria. Lineage (NCBI taxonomy): Eukaryota > Metazoa > Arthropoda > Insecta > Orthoptera > Acrididae > Schistocerca > Schistocerca gregaria. The sequence goes on along the minus strand of NC_064925.1, from coordinate 39,971,437 downwards.
TGTCCAAACTACTTATCGTCCATGTTTCACTTCCATACATGGCTACACTCCAAACAAATACTTTCAGAAACGACTTCCTGATACATAAATCTATATTCGATGTTAACAAATTTCTCTTCTTCAGAAACGCTTTCCTTGCCATTGCCAGTCTGCATTTTATATCCTCTCTACTTCGACCATCATCAGTTATTTTACTTCCTAAATAGCAAAACTACTTTACTACTTTAAGTGTCTCATTTCCTAATCTAATTCCCTCAGCATCACCCGATTTAATTTGACTACATTCCATTATCATCGTTTTGCTTTTGTTGATGTTCATCTTATATCCTCCTTTCAAGACACTGTCCATTCCGTTCAACTGCTCTTCCAAGTCCTTTGCCGTCTCTGACAGAATTACAATGTCATCAGCGAACCTAAAAGTTTTTACTTCTTCTCCATGAATTTTAATACCTACTACAAATTTTTCTTTTGTTTCCTTTACTGCTTGCTCAATATACAGATTGAATAACATCGTGGAGAGGCTACAACCCTGTCTCACTCCTTTCCCAACCACTGCTTCCCTTTCATGCCCCTCGACTCTTATGACTGCCATCTGGTTTCTGTACAAATTGTAAATAGCCTTTCGCTCCCTGTATTTTACCCCTGCCACCTTTAGAATTTGAAAGAGAGTATTCCAGTCAACATTGTCAAAAGCTTTCTCTAAGTCTACAAATGCTAGAAACGTAGGTTTGGCTTTTCTTAATCTTTCGTCTAAGATAAGTCGTAAGGTCAGTATTGCCTCACGTGTTCTAACATTTCTACGGAATCCAAACTGATCCTCCCTGAGGTCCGCATCTACCAGTTTTTCCATTCGTCTGTAAAGAATTAGTGTTAGTATTTTGCAGCTGTGACTTATTAAACTGATAGTTCGGTAATTTTCACATCTGTCAGCACCTGCTTTCTTTGGGGTTAGAATTATTATATTCTTCTCAAAGTCTGAGGGTATTTCACATGTCTCATACATCTTGCTGACCAGCTGGTAGAGTTTTGTCATGACTTGCTCTCCCAAGGCCGTCAGTAGTTCTAATAGAATGTTGTCTACTCCGAGGGCCTTGTTTCGACTCAGGTATTTCAGTGCTCTATCAAACTCTTCACGCAGTATCGTATCTCCCATTTCGTCTTCATCTACATCCTCTTCCATTTCCATAATATTGTCCTCAAGTACATTGCCCTTGTATAGGCTCTCTATATACTCCTTCCACCTTTCTGCTTTCCCATCTTTGCTTAGAACTGGGTTTTCACCTGAGCTCTTGATATTCATTCACGTGGTTCTCTTCTCTCCAAAGGTCTCTTTAATTTTCCTGTAGGCAGTATCTATCTTACCCCTAGTGAGATAAGCTTCTACATCCTTACATTTGTCCTCTAGCCATCCCTGCTTAGCCATTTTGCACTTCCCGTTGATCTCATTTTTGAGACGTTTGTATTCCTTTTTGCCTGCTTCATTTACTGCATTTTTATGTTTTCTCCTTTCATCAATTAAATTCAATATTTCTTCTGTTACCCAAGTATTTCTAGCGGCCCTCATCTTTTTACCTACTTTATCCTCTGCTGCCTTCACTACTTCATCCCTCAGAGCTACCCATTCTTCTTCTACTGTGTTTCTTTCCCCCATTCCTGTCAATTGTTCCCTTATGCTCTCCTTGAAACTCTGTACAACCTCTAGTTCTTTCAGTTTATCCAGATCCCATGTCCTTAAATTCCCACCTTTTTGCAGTTTCTTCAGTTTTAACCTACAGGTCATAACCAATAGATTGTGGTCAGAGTCCACATCTGCCCATGGAAGTGTCCTACAATGTAAAACCTGATTCCTAAATCTCTGTCTTACCATTATATAATCTATCTGATACCTTTTAGTATCTCCAGGATTCTTCCATGTATACAACCTTCTTTTATGTTTCTTGAACCAAGTGTTAACTATGATTAAGTTATGCTCTGTGTAAAATTCTACCAGACGGCTTCCTCTTTCATTTCTTAGCCCCAATCCATAATCACCTACTATGTTTCCTTCTCTCCCTTTTCCTACTGACGAATTCCAGTCACCCATGACTATTAAATTTTCGTCTCCCTTCACTACTTGAATAATTTCTTTTATCTCATCATACATTACATCAATTTCTTCATCATCTGCAGAGTTAGTTGGCATATAAACTTGTACTACTGTAGTAGGCATGGGCTTTGTGTCTATGTTAGCCACAATAATGTGTTCACTATGCTGTTTGTAGTAGCTTACCCGCACTCCTATTTTTTTATTCATTATTAAACCTACTCCTGCATTACCCCTATTTGATTTTGTATTTATAACCCTATATTCACCTGACCAAAAGTCTTGTTCCTCCTGCCACCGAACTTCACTAATTCCCACTATATCTAACTTTAACCTATCCATTTAAATTTTCTAACCTACCTGCCCGATTAAGGGATCTGACATTCCACGCTCCGATCCGTCGAATTCCAGGTTTCTTTCTCCTGATAACGACGTCCTCCTGAGTGGTCCCCGCCCGGAGATCCGAATGGGGGTCTATTTTACCTCCGGAATATTTTACCCAAAAGGACGCCATCATCATTTAATCATACAGTAAAGCTGCATGTCCTCGGGAAAAATTACGGCTGTATTTTCCCCTTGCTTTCAGCCGTTCGCAGTACCAGCATAGCAAGGCCGTTTTGGTTAATGTTGCAAGGCCAGATCAGTCAATCATTTAGACTGTTGCCCCTGCAACTACTGAAAAGGCTGCTGCCCCTCTTCGGGAACCACATGTTTGTCTGGCCTCTCAACAGATATCCCTCCGTTGTGGTTGCACCTACGGTACGGCCATCTGTATCACTGAGGCACGCAAGCCTCCCCACCAACGGCAAGGTTTATGGTTCATGGGGGGGGGGGGGGGGGGGGGCGGCTTACCCATGTAGCCCCTTCCTTATTCCCATTCCAACACTAAACAGCCCTCTATTCCACCAGTGCATTCAGTGTTTTTAGTTCTCTTGTTTTTTGCTACCCTCTGTCTAACCTCTCGACTGCACCTAGGTGTCCCACCCTCTCTCCCCACCTCATCCCTGTATGCTCCCACAAGCAGCACTTTACCGTCCCCCATCCCTACCCTGCTATCCCTCCCCCTCCTCACCCCAGCCTCCTCCTTAATCCCACAACTCAGCTGCCTCTCCCATCATGCACTGCTACTTGCATTCTGGCTTCAGCCTCCAGAGACTGTGGTCGTGTGTGTGAATTACAGTCTGATTTGTGTGTGTGTGTGTGTGTGTGTGTGTGTGTGTGTGTGTGTGTGTGTGTGTGTGTGTGTGTGTGTGTACATTGTCTATTTTTGACAAAGGCCTTGTTGACCAAAAGCTCATTTTCTGACAGTCTTTTTGTCATGACTATCAGTGACTCAGCATCTCCGCAGTATGGTGTGTAGCAACCATCCTTTTCTTACTATTCTAACATTCCATCCTGATTATTCATTAGTATGAGTAATTTATTCACCAAAGATTCATTTTATATAGCAAGATTAAGCAACAATATTATGAAAATGGTATTTGCTATACAGTGGAGATACTGATGAAGATAAAAAACAACTACAGCAAGGAGTAGGTGAATACCAGGGAGGCTTCATGCCTTGGAAAGGCTGTGCAGAACAATATCATCACCTCAAAAATATTTGTGACATATTACAGGAAACAAAAACAACCTCTTGCAATAATGTTTGTAGGTTTTTAAGAACATGTATGAGCATGTTCATATACCTCCATTACTAAGAGGTTTAAGAAATTTTTGATTACATCCAAAATCTATGAAATTAATAGAACTCATTTTAACTAACAAAAAATCTTAAGTCAAGGACAGAGAACAATTAACCATGCTATTACCTATAATAGAAAGTGTTAAGAACAGAAGACTGATTGCCACCATCATAAATTGCATTTGGGGATTTACAAAAAACCAAGCAGATAGAACCAAGGAACTCGATGAGAAACAAATCAGACTACAAACTATGATCAACAAACAAACAATGGTTATTTAAAACAAAGAAAGAACACTGATATCCAAGAAAATGAAGCACTACAGGGCTAAAAGAAAACAAAAAAATCTTTGTGTATAAAATTGACGAAAGTGGTCCACGAAACACCATACATGTGGACACTGACTTCGATTCCTCTTTTGCTGCCACTATTCAGGATTAACAGAATAAACACTGACATCAGCTTTCACTCTCAACCCTTCATTACATATTTATCACTACCAACAATAATACACTGCAAAAACACTCCTTACACTCACACATACATAACACATACATACTTATGATATGCTATACTGAGCAATCATGCATCAGTACTTTAGCATATTCCATAAACATAAACACAAGTGGATCACAGTATTAGGGCCCTAAAAAATTAGTAAATTAACATGCATAAACAGCCTTAAAACAACCTTATCAGTGTGTAATTTTGTTAATGCAGTTCAGCTTCGAAATATTCCCAAATCCCTGAGGTGCTTGCTTTCATTACAAATTTCACCTACTACAAAGTTCACAGTTACAGAAGGAAGGATGATTAGTAACTGAAGACAGTATTATTTCTACCTGTAGTACAAGCTTTTATAATGTAACACAGACAAAGAATGTATGAAATACTAAGAAGGTAGAATTTTTGGATTTTTTTTTTTTTCATTTCTATAGCCATCACATTACTATGCAAAACTGGTTTTATAATGCAATGCTAGAATTTTAAAAGGAAAAAAAATCCTTTCTTAACTGTTTGGACTCAGAATCTATATACAAAAAACATGAACCTCAAAATTCTCAAAACCTAGAAAAACTAAAAACTCACACAATTCAAAATCAAACCACAAAAACTCAAATCCTAATTTCAATGTATGCTCAACTCATTCCAAGGTTGTCCTTCTTGACAGGATCTATGCAGCACAACGAATAAATGAATGAATAGAACAAAGTCTTTACTCACCATACCAGCTATCACTGGGGCCATAAACAACCTTGTATCCCTTAATGACTCCATTCACAGTGCTGAGTGGTGGAGATACCCATGACACTCTGATTGTCTGAGAGGTGAGAGTGGTGCAGGTTGTATCCTGTGGTGGTTGCTCTGGGATGCCCTCAGCTGTGTACTGACGCACTTCTTCTGACATTGGGCCAGCACCAACTTTGTTGAAAGCTTGGACTACTACAGCATATTGAGTGTACGTCCTATGTAATAAACATTTCAGTGAGATTCTTGGGGTTTTTAAATCTAGACAAGTTCATTCACATAATGCTGTTGCGACTTGCCATTAGTGTAAATTAAAACATAGCGAAAACTTTGTATCTCCATTGAAACTGTAATACTTCGCTTATAACTGTATACTTGTGGCAGCATAGAACTTTCTTAACTATATCTCCTTACAATAAGTCAAAAATAAATTTAAAAACAGAAAAAAATTACAGCTGTGAAAATTGGAGCTTACAGGTTCTCAAGAACATGTAAGAGTCATTTATTACATTCTGCAAAACTTACAGAAAAGTGAGAAAATTATATTGCTGTGAGACAGAACTGTTGAACAGTATTTACCTTCAGATGAAATAATTAGTACTGTTGATAGACACTTACAGAAGAACACACACATACGCTAGTCTAGTTTCCAGAACTAACCCATCTGTTGTGAGGATGAGGGGGCAAAGATGAAAACGGAATATTAAGGGGAGGGGGAGGGAGGAGGGGAGGGGGGCTGCTGGGAGAGTCTTGGTCTCTGAGCCCTCTTCTTCCTTTGTTACCTTTTGTTTATTATTGGAGGAGACTTCAGTCTTGAAGCAGTAAAATAGGCTGATTATGGTTTTGTAAATGGTATGTGTGACAAGACATTCTGCAACACATTAATAAATGCCTACTCTGACAACTAGCTGGAACAGATAGTTCTGGAGTCCATTCATGATGGAAATACAATGGCAACAAACAAACCTGCCTTTATAGAAACTAGTATCAGTGACTAATGAAACAGTTCTAACAACAATGATTATTGCAGCCAAAACAAATAGGTAGATTTAGAAGTTTAGTCACTACAGTAAGAAGCAGTCAAATCACATCCCGAAGAGGAGCTCAAAGTATTTACATTTGGGTAGGAGCATGTAGAAGATCTGTGGCTCAAGTTAAAGAATGACTGAGCATGCTCTGGTTCAGTACATACCTAATAGCACTGTTCACTAAAGGAGGGCTTGTGCACAGTGTACAGTACATGTAAAGAAACTTCAAAGAAACAGCAACTTCCGCATAATGGGTGTAAAACTATTTATAGGGCTTTATGTAAAGAGATGCTGAATGAAACATAATTTGGCTATCAACAAGGCAATGTGTAACCCTTCAGTGACTACGAAAGCAGAAAATTATTGAAAAAGGAAACTGAAATCGAGGGTATAAAAGCAAAAGCATAAATGCTGTATTCCATTTCCACTTTTTCCTTTACTAAGGAAGATATAGGAGTAGTGCCCCAGTTTAATCCTCACACTATTATAAGTATGAGAGATATAGATGGTGTCAGTGGTGTTGCAAAACACTTAAAATAACTGAAATCGAACATGGCGCCAAGGTCTGATTCAATTCCTGTGACATTCTAAACACAATTTACAGCCGAGTTAGCTCCCATTTTAATCACAGTATATTGTAGATCCTTTGAACAAAACATTGTTTCCAGTGACTGCAAGAAAACACCAAACACACCTGCCTACAGGAATGGCAGCAGAAATGATTTGCAAAACACTAGAGCAGATTCTAAGCTTAAACATTATGAGGTCTTTCAAAGTAAATGGTCTCCCCCAGGCAACGAGGACAGATTCAAAAAATAATGACCTTGCAAAATGAAACTTGTAATTTTCTTTCACGACACTCTAAAAGCCATAGGTCAAGACCATTATATGGATGCAGTATTTCTCGACTTCTGAAAAGAATTTGACTTGATACAATAACAACAACAACAATTACTGTGAGCACACAAATATGGCATCACAAAAATTGTCTATCACTGCACTGTAGGTTTCTTGGTAGAGAGGATGCAGTACATCATCTTTGATGAGAGCCCTCCACAGGTAACAGAGAAGAGTGTTCATTCATTATATTGATGACCTCCCAGAAAATATTAATGGCAACGCAAGCCCTACAGCAGATGATACAGTTATCTACGATGGAGTATGTCTGGAAAAAGCTGCAAAAATATTCAACCATACCTCTAACAAATTTGAAAGTGATGCAAAGATTGGAAACTTAGTTTAAATGTTCAGAAATGTAAACTTAAGCACTCCACAAAATGCAGAAAATAAATATTCAATCACTATAACAATAATGAGTTACAATTGGAATCAGCTGGCTCACACAAATACCTATGTCTACCAATTTTCAGGAGTATGGAATGTCATGACAATATGCTCAATAACTGTAGATAAGGCAAGTGGAAGATTTTGGTTCACTGGCAGAATGCTAACAAAGGTCAGTCAGTCCACAAGAAAGACTGTTTGCAAAATCCTCGTGCGAGCCCTCTAAGAATATTATCCAAGTATGATTAACAGGGGAGACAGAACATATACAATGAAGGGTGACACGAATGGTCACAGCTATGTTTGACTTGTGTGAGAGCACCAAGAAAGTGCTGAAAAACCCAAATTGGCACTCGCTTGGAGACATTCAACAATTATCCCACAAAAGCCTCCTTAAAGAGTTGAGACCAGTCTTAAGTGAAGGATTCAAACAATCTAGAACTATTGTATATGCCCCTACACAATGCCACAGTACAGGCAGTAACAGCAAGGTTAGAATAATTACACAGTGTACAGATACTATCCCCACACCACATACCAGGTGTGAAATGCAGATTTCAACAACAGATTTGGCACCAATGTAGTTTGTGCTATAAAGGTTTAACACTGCTCCATTTTGTTGTGTCATCAACAAGTGTCATACATGCATGAGATATAAACTGGAAAAGTGTCTGCATAGCGTTGTGTTGTAGTGTCCAATGTGTCAAAATTTATACTGAACAACGAGCATTCGCAAACAGCATTAATTTTTTGTTTCCATTTTTAGAAAAGTGCTGCTGAATCATACTGATTACTTCCATCACAAGATATGTGTGAATGATGGCTTTGGCATTTAAAAAATGGTGACTTTGATGCTGAAAGACAAGGAATGTGGAAAACTGCCAAAAAATATGAAGATGTGGAATTTGAGGCATTGTTGAAGATTCTCAAACACAAAAACAACTCACCGAGCAACTGAGGTTTCATCAACAAACTGTTTCCAATCATCTACAAGAGATGAGAAAGATTCAGAAGACCAGCAGGTGGAAACCATATGAGCTGAATTGCAGGAAAATGGAAAAGCGCAAAAATATATGTGACATTTTGTTCGCTTGGTACAAAAGATCATTTTTGCATCATATAGTTAAAGGGGAAGAAAAGTGGATTTATTTTGAGAACTCCAAGTGAAAAAAATCATGGGTAGCCCCAGGCAAACCTTTCTCATCAACTGTAAGACCGAATCACTTTTGCAGAAAGACAACGCTCTGTGTTTGGTGGGACCAGAGGGATGTACTCTACAATGAGCTGTTAAAATCTGGGGAAATGGTTAACACTAATTGTGGCAAATGGTTAATACAAAATGTTACCATTATCAATTGACCAATCTGAACCATTTGCTGCTTGAAAAAGGCCACAATACTGACAGAGGTAACACCGTCATTCTTCTTCATGAAAATATATCTTAACATATGGCAAAACTGGTTTGCAACTCATTGGAAGTGCTTGACTGGAAAGTTATACACCATGCGACTAACTCATCAGACTTGGCTCCTTCCTATTACCACTTGTTTGCATTGGTGTGTCATGCACTTGCTGAGCAGTACTTTGGTTTATATGAAGGTGTGAAAAAATGGCTCGATGAAAAAGGGGAAAATTTTTAGTTGCATGGTATTCACAAATTGCCTGAAAGATGGGAAAAATACATAAGAAATGATGGAGTATACTTTGAATAAAGCACTATTTATCACTCTTCTGAATTTAACTTATTTTTTCTTGTTATACAAATAATCTGCATTTCAAGCATCTGGTAAGTAATTGGAACAGGAAGAAACCATAATATGTTGTACCATGCTAACTATTCTCTGACATGCATTTTCCACTGTTTTGCAGAGAATGTTTATAGCTGTATACGTATTGAGCATTCTGAGAAGATTACTACTCTCCTCACATGGTCCACATACATATTTCCCCTGGTTCTATTAGCCAAACCACCAACACCTATCAGCCAATAAGAGCATCCAACCCTCTTCCAAATCCTTACCCAATACCACCTGTCATTGAAACAACATAAAGACATCAAATATATTTCATAGTAAGCTTCCATTATGATTCCCAAAAAGTTATTCCACCCACCCTAGACAAAAATTTTATTTTATTTCACTTCTGCTCACAACCAATACAATATGGATCACATTCATGTGAAAGTCTCTGGTGCAAGAGGTGGCCCCCTACAGCACACACTATTACAGTATTGTCACCAGTGTATCTCATAACATTATAGATCGCATCACCTATGAAAGCAATTGTATCGGGTATACCAATTCTACTGAAAGTTCTGCACAGATTTCTACATCAGTAGTGCCACCAACCAATATGAAAGTCTATTGCCAAACTGAGCCAAGGGGTAACGTTGATAACACTGTAGAAAGTGCTGTTTGGCACAACATGCTTGTCAACATCAGTTTTAGTGTGTTATTTAGACCCCTCCCCTGCCACTGCCCAAGAAACTCTTTAAACAAAGTGACAGGAAATAGTCACTACAAGATAAGCCTTCAGTCCTGAAATCCTTCTGGTCACAATTTTCACTAATGCTTGTCTTCCACCCACATTTGGAAGCCTGAGAGCTTAAAGGTGGAAGACCTGCCACCATTAATCTCTCACATTTTCAAATCTCGTCTGGTGTAGTTCCCAACAATTAGTCTTGCCTTCTTATCCGATCCAGAATGTCTCCCCTGACGTGGGGTTCTTAAGAGCTGTACCTTTTGCTCTAAACCTCTCCACTCTTTTTCTTTAACCACTTCCTTTCCCCATCAACTCTTCAGTCAAAAGAAGGAGCCACTGTCTCTGAAGGCTTGTGAAAGTTCAATCCTTTTGTGTGTGTGTGTTCCCCTGCTGGCACTTGGTGAGAAAATTTTTATATCTGTCTGTTTACATTATATTATCAATAACTGATAATTTTTGTTGTTGTTAATTGTGGTGATGCCTGTAGCAGAAAGAACAGCTTATGTTGGCTGCAGCCTTGATACGTTCCAGACTCTGTACAGAGAAACTTCCTGGCAGATTAAAACTGTGTGCCCGACCGAGACTCGAACTCGGGACCTTTGCCTTTCGTGTGGGCAAGTGCTCTACCATCTGAGCTACCAAAGCATGACTCACGCCCGGTCCTCACAGCTTTAATTCTGCCGGTAGAGCACTTGCCTGCGAGAGACAAAGGTCCCGAGTTCGAGCCTCGGTAGGGCACACAGTTTTAATTTGCCAGGGAGTTTCATGTCAGTGCACACTACACTGCAGAGTGAAAATCTCATTCTCTGTAGAGAGACTCCAAGCAGAAACTACTGTACGTAAAATTAATACACAGTAGAGTAGCATTAAAAGGTTGTTGTTGTGGACTTCAGTCTTGAGACTGGTATGATGCAGCTCTTCATGCTACTCTATCCTGTACAAGCTGCTTCATCTCCCAGTACCTACTGCAACCTATACCCTTCTGAAACTGTTAGTGTATTCATCTCTTGGTCTACCTATATGATTTTTACCCTCCACGCTGCCCTCCAATGCTAAATTGGTGGTTCCTTGATGCCTCAGAACATGTCCTACCAACCGATCCCTTCTTCTAGTCAAGTTGTGCCACAAACTCCTCTTCTCCCCAATCCTATTCAATACCTCCTCATTAGTTATGTGATCTACCCATCTAATCTTCAGCATTCTTCTGTAGCACCACATTTCGAAAGCTTCTATTCCCTTCTTGTCTGAAATATTTATCGTCTATGTTTCACTTCCATACATGGCTACACTCCATACAAATACTTTCAGAAGCAACTTCGTGACACTTAACTCTATACTCAATGTTAACAAATTTCTCTTCTTCAGAAACGCTTTCCTTGGCATTGCCAGTCTACATTTTATATCCTCTCTACTTTGACCATCATCAGTTATTTTGCTCCCCAAATAGCAAAACTCCTTTACTACTTTAAGTGTCTCATTTCCTAACCTAATTCCCTCAGCAACACCTGACTTAATTCGACTACATTCCATTATCCTCGTTTTGCTTTTGTTGATGTTCAAGACACTGTCCATTCCATTCAACTGCTCTTCTAAGTCCTTTGCTGTCTCTGACAGAATTACAATGTCATTGGCGAACCTCAATGTTTTTATTCCTTCTCCATGGATTATAATACCTACTCCAAATTTTTCTTTTGTTTCCTTCACTGCTTGCTCAATATGCAGATTGAATAACATCGGGGAGAAGCTACAACCAGGTCTGACTCCCTTCCCCACCACTGCTTCCCTTTCATGTCCCTCGACTACAACAGCCATCTCGTTTCTGTACAAATTGTAAATAGCCTTTCACTCTCTGCATTTTACCCCTGCCATCTTCAGAATTTGAAAGAGAGTATTCCAGTCAACATTGTCAAAAGCTTTCTCTAAGTCTATAAATGCTAGAAACATAGGTTTGCCTTGACTTAATCTAGCTTCTAAGATAAGTCATAGGGTCAGTATTGCCTCATATGTTCAAACATTTCTACGGAATCCAAACTGATCTTCCCCGAGGTCGGCTTCTACCAGTCTCTCCATTCGTTTGTAAAGAATTTGCGTTAGTATTTTGCATCTGTGGCTTATTTAACTGATAATTCGGTAATTTTCACATCTGTCAACACCTGCTTGCTTTGGGATTGGAATTATTATATTCTTCTTGAAGTCTGATGGTATTTTGCCTGTCTCATACATTTTGCTCGCCAAATGGTAGAGTTTTGTCAGGACCGGCTCTCCCAAGGCTGTCAGTAGTTCTAATGGAATGTTGTCTACTCCCGGGGCCTTGTTTCGACCTAAATCTTTCAGTGCTCTGTCAAACTCTTCACGCAGTATCATATCTCCCATTTCATCTTCATCTACATCCTCTTCCATTTCCATAATATTGCCGTCAAGTACATTGCCCCTGTATAGGCTCTCTATATACTCCTTCGACCTTTCTGCTTTCCCTTCTTTCTTAGAACTGGGTTTCCACCTGAGCTCTTGATATTCATACAAGTGGTTCTCTTTTCTCGAAAGGTCTCTATAATTTTCCTGTAGGCAGTATCTATCTTACCCCTAGTGAGATAAGCCTATACATCCTTACATTTGCCTTCTAGCCATGCCCGCTTAGCCTTTTCGCACTTCCTGTCAACCTCATTTTTGAGACATTTGTATTACTTTTTCCCTGCTTCATTTACTGCATTTTTATATTTTCTTCTATCATCAACTAAATTCAATATTTCTTCTGTTAATCAAGGATTTCTACTAGCCCTCGTCTTTTTACCTACTACATCCTCTGCTGCCTTCACTACTTCATCTCTCAAAGCTACCCATTCTTCTTCTACTGTATTTCTTTCACCCATTCCTGTCAATTGTTCCCTTATGCTCCCCCTTAAACACTGTACAACCTCTGGTTTAGTCAGTTTATCCAGGTCCCATCTCCTTAAATTCCCACCTTTTTGCAGTTTCTTTAGTTTTAATCTGCAGTTCATAACCAATTGATTGTGGTCAGAGTCCACATCTGCCCCTGGAAATGTCTCACAATTTAAAACATGGTTCCTAAATCTATGTCTTACCATTTTATAATCTATCTGAAACCTGTCAGTATCTCCAGGCTTCTTCCATGTATACAACCTTCTATTATGATTCTTGAACCAAGTGTTAGCTATGATTAAGTTATGCTCTGAGCAAAATTCTACCAGGTGGCTTCCTCTTTCATTTCTTAGCCCCAATCCATATTCATCTAGTACGTTTCCTTCTCTCCCTTTTCTTACTACCGAATTGCAGTCACCCATGACTATTAAATTTTCATCTCCCTTCATTATCTGAATAATTTCTTTTATTTCATCATACATTTCTTCAATTTCTTCGTCATCTGCAGAGCTAGTTGGCATATAAACCTGTACTACTGTAGTAGGCGTGGGTTTCGTGTCTATCTTGACCACAATAATGCGTTCACTATGCTGTTTGTAGTAGCTTACCCATACTCCTATTTTTTATTCATTATTAAACCTACTCCTGCATTACCCCTATTTGATTTTGTTATTTATACCCCTGTACTCACGTGACGAGTCTTGTTCCTCCTGCTACCGAACTTCACTAATTCCCTCTATATCTAACTTTAACAGTGTGCTCCCTGCCGCCGTTGGATAAGCAGCTGCAGCAGCAAGTCGTATAACCCTAGCTTACTTATTTGTTAGATAGTTTAATTAATTTCTTTGCTTGTTTTTGGGTACTTGCATTGTTTAATTCATATATTTCGGGCGTATTATAGTATTTGAGGGTTGTAGCATCGCGCCTTAGTACCTGAATAGTGTAAATTCGTGTAGTCGTCTGTCTTCTGTTTTTGTTTTGAACAGCCAGTGTCGGTTGGTCACAGTCATTGTGCTCCCTGCCGCTGTTGGATAAGCAGCTGCAGCAGCAAGTCGCATAACCCTAGCTTACTTATTTGTTAGATATTTTAATTAATTTCTTTGCGTGTTTTTGGGTACTTGCATTAATTCATATATTTCGGGTGTATTATAGTATTTGACAGTTGTAGCATCGCGCTTTAGTGTTTACTTTGTAGATTCTTATTTAAATTGCGTGTGAGTTTCGTATAGGAGGTGCAATTTCGAGTTTTAGTTACTGTAATCGTAGATTCAGCAGATTGTAGCGCAGTCGTTAGGCATTTGTACAGGTTAGTTGATACATTCTTTGCGTGTTTCGCTTGCGTTATCTAGGCACGGACTCGTGTTTCGGTAACTGTTGTTAAACATCGATTAGAATGGACAGGGACTGCGATTGCTGTGTTCAGATGAGGGCTGACTTGGCATCCCTTCGCTCACAGGTGCAATCGGCGCTGACTTCGGTCACGCAGCTTGAGGCTGTTGCCAATGGGCACCACTGTGGAGAGCCGGACTTGGGTATCACGGGGATGTCAACCTCGTCCCGTCTGTCCCCAGATCGGTCTGCCGCTGTGGTTGCCCCGGTTGCTGCCCGCAGTGGGGCTGAGCCCTCGCCTGTGGTTGATTGGGAGGTTGTTCCAAGGCGTGGCAGGCAGCGAAAGGCGTCCCCGGAGGCTGATCATAAAGCCTCCCCAGTGCGTCTGACAAACCGGTTTCAGGCACTGTCTCTGGCTGAGCCAGATGCAGCTGCCTGCCCTGTTTCAGAGGATCATTCTCAGCCTTCAAGGTCCGGGCAATCGCAGAGGGTGGGCTTACTGGTAGTTGGGAGCTCCAATGTTAGGCGCATAATGGGGCCCCTTAGGGATACGGCGGCTAAGGAGGGGAAGAAATCCAGTGTGCACTCCGTGTGCATTCCGGGAGGAGTCATTCCTGATGTGGAAAGGGTCCTTCCGGATGCCATGAAGAGCACAGGGTGCAGCCAGCTGCAGGTGGTGGTACATGTCGGCACTAATGACGTGTGTCGCTTTGGATCTGAGGAAATTCTCTCTGGATTCCAGCGGCTATCTGATTTGGTGAAGGCTGCCGGTCTTGCTTACGAGATGAAGGCAGAGCTCACCATCTGCAGCATCATTGACAGAACCGACTGCGGACCTTTGGTGCAGAGCCGGGTGGAGGGTCTGAATCAGAGGCTCAGACAGTTTTGCGACCGTATTGGCTGCAGATTCCTTGACTTGCGCCATAGGGTGGTGGGGTTTCGAGTTCCGCTGAATAGGTCAGGAGTTCACTACACTCAGCTGGCGGCTACACGGGTAGCGGAGGCTGTGTGGCGTGGACTGGGCGGTTTTTTACGTTAGAAGGCCTCGGGAAAGTGCGGGATGGGCTGCAATGTCAAAGGGTGCTTGGCAATTACAGGACGTGCTTGGATCAAGGAACAGTCGGAATGATAGTTGTAAATTGTTGTAGTTGCGCTGGAAAAGTCCCTGAGCTTCAAGCGCTAATAGAAAGCACAGAAGCTGATATCGTTAGAGGTACAGAAAGCTGGTTAAAGCCTGAAAAAAGTTCTGCAGAAATTTTTACGAAGTCTCAGACGGTGTTCAGGAAAGATAGATTAGGCAGAATTGGTGGTGGAGTGTTTGTGTCTGTCAGTAGTGGTTTATCTTGTAGTGAAGTCGAAGTTGATACTCCGTGCGAATTGGTATGGGTGGAGGTTATACTTAACAGCCGAATTAAGTTAATAATTGGCTCCTTCTACCGACCCCCAGACTCCGATGATACAGTTGCGGAACAGTTCAGAGAAAGTTTGAGTCTCGTAACAAATAAATACCCCACTCATACGGTTATAGTTGGTGGGGACTTCAACCTACCCTCGGTATGTTGGCAAAAATACTTGTTCAAAACCGGTGGTAGGCAGAAAACATCTTCCGAGATTGTCCTAAATGCATTCTCCGAAAATTACTTCGAGCAGTTAGTCCACGAACCCACGCGAATTGTAAATGGTTGCGAAAACACACTTGACCTCTTAGCCACAAACAATCCAGAGCTGATAGAGAGCATCATGACTGATACAGGGATTAGTGATCACAAGGTCATTGTAGCTAGGCTCAATACCATTTCTTCCAAATCCATCAGAAACAAACGCAAAATAATTTTATTTAAAAAAGCGGATAAAGTGCCACTAGAAGCCTTCCTAAAAGACAATTTCCATTCCTTCCGAACTGACTATGCGAATGTAGACGAGATGTGGCTCAAATTCAAAGATATAGTAGCAACAGCAAATGAGATATTCATACCTCATAAATTGGTAAGAGATGGAACGGATCCCCCGTGGTACACAAAAAAAGGTCCGAACGCTGTTGCAGAGGCAACGGAAAAAGCATGCGATGTTCAGAAGAACGCGAAATCCCGAAGATGGGCTAAAATTTACAGACGCGCGAAATTTGGCACGTACTTCGATGTGAGATGCCTTTAATAGGTTCCACAACGAAACATTGTCTCGAAATTTGGTAGAAAATCCGAAGAAATTCTGGTTGTATGTAAAGTACACAAGCAGCAAGACGCAGTCAATACCTTCGCTGCGCAGTGCCGATGGTACTGTTATCGACGACTGTGCCGCTAAAGCGGAGTTATTGAACGCAGTTTTCCGAAATTCCTTCACCAGGGAAGACGAATGGAATATTCCAGAATTTGAAACACGAACATCTGCTAGCATGAGTTTCTTAGAAGTAGATACCTTAGGGGTTGGGAAGCAACTCAAATCGCTTGATACGGGTAAGTCTTCAGGTCCAGATTGTATACCGATTAGGTTCCTTTCAGATTACGCTGATACTATAGCTCCCTACTTAGCACTCATATACAACCGCTCGCTCACCGATAGATCTGTACCTACAGATTGGAAAATTGCACAGGTCGCACCAGTGTTCAAGAAGGGTAGTAGGAGTAATCCATTTAACTACAGACCTATATCATTGACATCGGTTTGCAGTAGGGTTTTGGAGCATATACTTTATTCAAACATTATGAATCACCTCGAAGGGAACGATCTATTGACACGTAATCAGCATGGCTTCAGAAAACATCACTCTTGTGCAACGCAGCTAGCTCTTTATTCGCACGAAGTAATGGCCGCTATCGACAGGGGATCTCAAGTTGATTCCGTATTTCTAGATTTCCGGAAAGCTTTTGACACCATTCCTCATAAGCGACTTCTAATCAAGCTGCCGAGCTATGGGGTATCGTCTCAGTTGTGCGACAGGATTCGTGATTTCCTGTCAGGAAGGTCGCAGTTCATAGTAATAGACGGCAAATCATCGAGTAAAACTGAAGTGATATCAGGTGTTCCCCAGGGAAGCGTCCTGGGACCTCTACTGTTCCTGATCTATATAAATGACCTGGGTGACAATCTGAGCAGTTCTCTTAGACTGTTCGCAGATGATGCTGTAATTTACAGTCTAGTAAGGTCATCCGAAGACTAGTATCAGTTGCAAAGCGATTTAGAAAAGATTGCTGTATGGTGTGTCAGGTGGCAGTTGACGCTAAATAACGAAAAGTGTGAGATGATCCACATGAGTTCCAAAAGAAATCCGTTGGAATTCGATTACTCGATAAATAGTACAATTCTCAAGGCTGTCAATTCAACTAAGTACCTGGGTGTTAAAATTACGAACAACTTCAGTTGGAAGGACCACATAGATAATATTGTCGGGAAGGCGAGCCAAAGGTTGCGTTTCATTGGCAGGACACTTAGAAGATGCAACAAGTCCACTAAAGAGACAGCTTACACTACACTTGTTCGTCCTCTGTTAGAATATTGCTGCGCGGTGTGGGATCCTTACCAGGTGGGATTGACGGAGGACATCGAAAGGGTGCAAAAAAGGGCAGCTCATTTTGTATTATCACGAGTTGGGATGGAAGTCATTACAGCATAGACGTTTTTCGTCGCGGCGAGACCTTTTTACGAAATTTCAGTTACCAACTTTCTCTTCCGAATGCGAAAATATTTTGTTGAGCCCAACCTACATAGGTAGGAATGATCATCAAAATAAAATAAGAGAAATCAGAGCTCAAACAGAAAGGTTTAGGTGTTCATTTTTCCCGCTCGCTGTTCGGGAGTGGAATTGTAGAGAGATAGTATGATTGTGGTTCGATGAACCCTCTGCCAAGCACTTAAATGTGAATTGCAGAGTAGTCATGTAGATGTAGATGTAGATGTAGATGATACCTATCCATTTCCCTTTTTAAATTTTCTAACCTACCTGCCCGATTAAGGGATCTGACATTCCACACTCCAATCCGTAGAATGTCAGTTTTCTTTCTCCTGATAATGACGTCCTCTTGAGTAGTCCCTGCCAGGAGATCCAAATTGGGGACTATTTTACCTCCAGAATATTTTACCCAAGAGGACGCCATCATCATTTAACCATACAGTAAAGCTGCATGCCCTCAGGAAAAATTATGGCTGTAGTTTCCCCTTGCTTTCAGCCGTTCACAGTACCAGCACGGCAAGGCCGTTTTGGTTAATGTTACAAGACCAGATCACTCAATCATCCAGACTGTTGCCCCTGCAACTACTGAAAAGGCTGCTGCCCCTCTTCAGAAACCACATGTTTGTCTGGCCTCTCATCAGATATCCCTCCGCTGTGGTTGCATCTACGGTACGGCTATCTGTATCACTAAGACACCCAAGCCTCCACACCAACAGCAAGGTCTATGGTTCATGGGATGGGGCGTACTACAAGGTATAAATATATAAATTAAACTTATGTACAAGCCACGATCACTCCAAGTGCTATACACCCATCACAGCAGTCATATTTCAGAACAAGCCACCACGTAAGTATACTGTTTATCATTTTATATGTTAGAAGACACTGCTTTAGCATGACATCAGCTTGTTGTGCAGATACTGTTTGCAGGTGAAAAACAAGCATCCAATGTGCTACAAATATCTGAGATGTTGTAATATGGTAGTTTTCACCATATTTCACAGTTTTCTGTTTATTTCACCATGCAGGTTTTAAATTTTTATTTTCGAGGTGAACATAAAATGAAAGAACCCTCAAAATTGCAGTTTTTAAGGTATAATTTGTGGCTGTAGTGTGTTAGGAAAAGGCTCCATTACCTTGTACATCATTAGGAGAAATGACAGTCTTTTCAATTACGTTCTCTACAGTATTACTAGTGGCAAAACCCACTTTTTTTCCTAATAGGTCTAGTATATGACATACAATTTTGAAATGTATTTCTTGTTTGTTTATGGATTCGCAATTTGGTTATATCAGTTGATTTTATGAGTATTTGTAAAATTGCTACTTAGGAGGAGAAGAAAGAAATTCTTGCACCGACTTTGATTTATAGCTTCTGTGCCCATTTATATTTTACAAGCCAGTAGTTTAGGAATTTCAAATTTTTTGTAAGCTAAGGTCTGTAAGCTTATTACGTAGTGAGCTAAACAAAATATGTTAGTGTGGTGAGGTGGCTGTATTGGCTGTCGGGTGACGTAGCAAGTTGCCAGCCAAAGCCGTTTACTAAATTCTGATGAAGCATATACTTTGAGACTCAATGTTTGAACTTAAAAGGTTGGTGAATGATATTGTTGCTGAATACATTACACTGGAAATACATGGAAAAAGACAAGGCTGAGTTAGAAGTGGCACAAGAAGAGATGGTGGCCGGAGCCCTTTGTCACATATTGGCCTGGTCTGGAACACTTTGTGTTGACTGTCATGTTTTTGCATTGCTGCCACAACATAGCAACAGTTCTATCATAATTGCATGGTGAAGCGAAACATTGCAAGTTGTGTTGGCAATGCTGATTGTGGATTACATTAGCATTTCCTTTCTCACATCTCCCCTCTCCACAATGGCCTAAAATATTCCCATGATTCTGCTACCATCTGTGGCGCAAACTTTCTGTCTTTTGTGCCATTTATAACTTTTTCAGTCACATCAAATGTCAACAGAAAAAAAATGGGGCAAAGTTGAACAAGACGTCGAGTAAGAATGTAGAATCGAGGTAAACCTTACTAGGAACAAATGTAAAATCAGAGATTGTAAAATCAAAGTTCCATTTTATGTACATTTAACTGTATCAGTTAACATTTGTATTTGAAGTATTATTCACATTCAAATATTAGAAGTGTGGTCTATGTACAGGCAAGGAAAAATAAAACTGGCCCTGGTAACTAATGTCATCAGATTGACCCATGTTAACGAACAACGTAGAAGTTGCTGGAAATGGCCACAGTTGATGCTGATGCAGTGCTTTGCTTGTTTATCAACAAAATTGTGAGACACGCATAGCAATTCTAACTTATGGAGAGCAGCAATACCTTTTCTACTATCTAATATTCTGCTGTAGCTGTTCCATTGTGTGGGGATTATCTGAATGCACCTGCCCTTCAACTTGTCCCTTTATATAAAATCTACAGGGACTGAGGTGGCCAGGTGATTGAGGTGGCCAGGATATTTCACTAACTCTGGTGACTGACCTGTCCTCACCAAACATCTCACTCACTCGTGACACTGAGATTTCATCAGTCTTTGTTCTTGTTTTTTTTTTTTTTTTTTCACTTGAGCAACATTTTCCAGTGTTCAAACAGTTTTAGGACAGTTATGGAAGGGCTCATTTCATGCCATTTTGCCACTAAGTTTTGTGTCGCCGACTCTGATGGAAGTTTTGCCAAAACACCTGTAATCTTAAACCCTTGAGCAATCAGTTCCGCACGTGTTTGCTACAAAATGTGCTTTGCATTAACACTTGGCAATTAACATCTTTTATTTTATCATGCACACCATTTTTTGTTGCACTCAACTGCTCACTAAGTACACTAGCTCCTTTCAGTCATTCAGACATAATGACACAGTGAAGTACTATGGACAAAACATGTGGGATGTGTGCATCTCAGACACGTGACAGCAGCCAACTGGTGCATCAGAACCACAGTTGCCAGCGATTTCTGTGATGAGCAGTTTTCCTGTTTATTAAAAGGGCTCCATTTCTGTCAGTCTTATAAATACTTTCCAGGTCAGTTTTATTTTCTCCATGTTGTACTAATTATTATTTACAAATATTCATTGCATATTTAATTAACTAATCATGACATGCCTAATGCCAGTAGCATGCACTGTAATCAGAGCTAAAATGGGCCAGTACGTAGATAAACATATTTCATTAATGCTGCCACTGTTTATGAAACTACTAAGTAACATTTCTTCTTAACATAACTGATGAAAACCAAAACAGTGGCACAATGGCATTTGATGGTGACTTACAGCTCAAAGCTTTGGCAACATAGAATCCATGAACTTGTGGCACTGAAGGTTGTAAATTTACTGCAGTATCTAAAAATAGTGTATAAAAAACCAAAACAGCAACAAAGTGCAACTGTTTTTGTGCATACAGTTTACAATGAGGTAAATGCCAATGATCCAAATTGCCATTATTATGACAAAGAACTAACTAGGAAACAAATGAAACATTTCCAGTAAATAGAGAAGATATATCTTTAAAGTGTATGAAACAGACTGTTTAACAACTGGCATCTATTGTTCGAGAAAGTTCACATGATCTGTAGGGGTGAGGGAGGGAGGAGGGAGGGTACTTTCATATAAATTTATATATGTATTCCACCATTTCTAACCAAAGTACATTACATGAAATAAGAGACACACATGATTCCAACACAATATAGCGATCTTTATGGGATCAAACCACAAAAGGATTTCCAAACAATAGGAGTTGGAGACAGGAATCAATAACTATGAATTCGATATAAGTAAAGACACAATGTGGAGAGAGCATACTAATGTTTGTGCAGCTTTACATGTGTGTGTGTGTGTGTGTGAGTGTGTGTGTGTGTGTGTGTGTGTGTGTGTGTGTGTGTGTGTGTGTGTAACTTAATTTTTCTATTAATGTATAAATGCTAAAAATTTGTGTAGGTGTACTCACTTCAGGTCAGTTATCTGAAGATGATGCTCTTTGCCTTCTTCTTTGCTGAATTCAACAGTTTCAAACAAATATGGTGTGTCAGCTGATGCTGCCTTGTAACCCACATAGTAACCAAGTATCTCTCCATTCCATTGATCCCGTTCTGGAGGTTTCCACAAAATCTTCAATGTATGTTGACCTTCAGCTTCAACCTTAACATTCATTGGTGGACCACTGGGTACTTTGAACAGAGAAAAGAAATGTGGATAAAGTAATTCAACAAAGTGTTATTTAAATGTGCTTCTTATTATGTAAAACCTATGTAGCTTCGTTCTATATTCTAAACAGATATTCAGTTGGAGATCAGTAATAAGTCATATTTTCACATATTAATGCAAGTTTTAAGCATATATTCCAGTTCCCAAGATGCAAAACAAACTCTGAAATGAAGGAAATTACTGAGACACTTGAGATATAACATCAGCTTACCTACTGTTGAAATGTGAGCACTCAGAGGAATGCTAACATTCACATAAATAAAGTTGTATGTATTGCATGTATAGCTCAGGAGAAATGTAAGATAGAAAACACTAGCATTAATGGAAGTTTGTAGAAGTACTCTAAAATGAAAGAAAAAGTCAATAATAACTCTGGGTACCTTCCTCAGCTGTTATAATCGTAACTGTATCAGATGGATCGGAAGTTCCTATGTCGTTCTCAGCTACAATACGCAAGTGATACGTTGTGGCAGGTTTAAGGTTGAAGACACCAGCAACTGTTTGTTGACCAGGAACAAGTACTCTATCTATGTCATTTTCCCATGTTCCTGTAATACATTACACAAAGGGTTAGTCTGGCATGTCACGATAAGTCCAAATTATTTTCACAATACAGCAGAAATAAACTGTGAAATTATTTAAATAAGGTGGTGAAATATGTTAATTACAGTTACAGTAACAGATTTTAATGTACATAAATGACTATCACTGCAAACCTAAAGACAATGTAAACAGACATAATAGATATAAAGGAAAACAATAAAATGGAAAAAAATCCTTTACTAGGTACAATAACTGAATGTCATATGAAGACAAAAAAAATTATACTTCTTACATAATATTTTTCCAGCTTTTCTTATTTTTCAAAGCATCAAGTCATTATTTTACCTAGTTGAATGCCACTGGAATTCATTATAGAATTTCATTTATATTGATTGTTTGTTCTCAAAATCCCACCACTATTAACACATTCAACATTGCTCTCTCTCCTTTTCAATTGCACAGGTAAACTGGTGATTTTCCGGAAAATGTAAAGAATAATTACGAAATAGTGAAGCATCTAATAACCAGAAATCTATCATCATTTTAAACACCAAACTTTATAGATTAAGAAAGAAATGTGTGTGTGTGTGTGTGTGTGTGTGTGTGTGTGTGTGTGTGTGTGTGTTTGATTGTTTCTGTAAGAACTGGTGTATTATAGTTGCCAACACATGAAGAAGCTCCCCCCAGCAAAAGTTTTACAACTGCTCACAAAGATTTCAAGGGAAAAAACACTGCTTAACAAGTACATATTTCTTTCATATTTAAATGATAAAAAAATGATTACATGTTGTGGTACGCAAAGTCCAACATTGCATTCTTTGTACCACTAACTATTTGCTCTCTTTCCTTATCCTGCTGCCAGTTTCTTTCTTTCCTTTGTCAGGACAGACTTTGCAGTAGCACCATGTTGTTTACTTGTTTTTATTTAGGCTAGTGGTTGGTGTTGGTTCCAATGACTGAATGTCTCCTCCTCAGCTACCAAGCCCATTCTAACTTTTTAAATAAATTCCAACATAGATATCTTTTACTTGCTGACATCTTTGTACAAAATAAAACCAATCACAGCACACATTAGAAAAAGGCAAAAGAAAATTTTTTGCACTACTTCATTGTTTTTCTTGGAAATGGGTAGTAGCTGTAAAGCTGATAGACACAGTCTCTGCCAGTCTTGTCCACCTTATAATCTATCATAATGTTTGGTTTTATTGTTCTTGTGTGACCTTCTTTTGAACATATAGACACCATTTTGATGCTTGCCATTTGTTTTGTGGAGAAGGGCAATACACGAGGTGTGTTTTCTAAGTAAGTGCCATTTTGAAATTAAAAAAAGACATGCCAAGATATCTCAATAATTTTATTTTTACATGAAAGCTGTATCTTAATCTACTTTTCTACATAATTTCCGTCAGTATTGAGTCACTTGTCCTAACATTGTACCAGTTTTTGAATACCCTCCTCATAAAACCCTGCCGCCTGACTTATTAACCACTGCATCACCACTGTTTTGACTTCGTCATCTTGAACATGCTGACCATCCAGGTGTTTCCTCAAGTACAGAAACAGATGGCAGTCAGTGGGCGTAAGATCAGGGCTGAACAGAGGATGATCTAGAGTTTCCCATAGAAAAGATGTGATGAGATCTTTGATCTGATTTGCCACAAGCGGACGGGCATTGTCTTGCAGCAAAACGATGCCCTTCCTCAACTTGCATGGACTGTTGCTTTGATTCTGGTGTGACATAGGTCACCCATGTTTCATCGTCCATAACAATTTGGCTTAAGAAATCATCGCCGTCGTTGTGGTACCGCTCAAGGAAAGTCGGCGGGACTCACGATTATCAGAGGCATCTTAAACACTCAGTACACAACGTAAACAAGGAAGAATCGGACTGTAATGATGTCTGTGTGTAGATTAGAGCACAGGCTTTCATGTAAAAAGAAATTATTGAGATATCTTAGCAAGTCCTTTTTTTAATTCAAAGCGGTACTTACTTAAAAAACACGCTTCATATATCAACTTATTTTTCCATTTTAGCACTACAATAGGACCCCCCAATCCCCTCAAAAAAGGTTTCCTTGTTTTGAAGCTAGTGTCTAAGTCTTTTCTGTTCTGCCTGACAGTTCTGACAGCTGGTGTCTGATGTCCCCACAACATGTTCAGTAAAGGTGCACTTGTTAACTATCTCCTGCTGCATCTACTGCAGCCACAAGTTGTGTATCATGCAAGAAACCAAATTTCAGCAAGTAGAAAAGACGTGCCCATATGGGATATGGGTGCCACTCACACAGTCGATACATAGGGCCTGTATGGCATGCAGGTATTGTGTTGAATGTGTCCAGCGAAGCCTAACACATACTAAGGGTACATTCGACTAAAATTGTCAGGCTATGCCATACACTTCTGGAGTACATTCATTTCTTATACTATAATCCAAATCTTGTTTGTAGCAAAGAAAAATACAATTGAGTAAATATCTTAATTATATGGCAGAATGGTTGGTCAAATTTTACCTCCAGAAGGCGAAATGTGTAATGATTTGGATAGACACAAATAAAAGTAAAAGTGACGCACGACCTACCTACAGAATTACTAGTTTCTTCATTGAGGAGGAGAGAAGTATGTGTTGGGGAAGCTTAAAAAGAAAGGGCAGCTGATTTAGAGTCCAGAATAATGGGAATCAGTCTGTAGTAAGGACAATGAAACACAAAGATAAAGGGAAAGTGTCAGAGAGAGTATGTCAGAGATGCACAGTGCTAGCTGCAGTCCAGAGATGACAAGCACAAAGTGGAAAATAAAGAAACATTAGGGGGAGACAGACATAAATATTGCAATGAAGAATTATGACAGGAAAACAGAATCATAATAAATATGTTACAGGGTTGTGTTAATGGAGATTACATCCAGCAGGATGTCACAATGCAGAGATGTGTTGGAGAGCAAGTTCACATATCTAGAGTCTATGGAAACTAGTATTGGGTGGGAGAATCTAAACACCCTATGTGGTTTAGCAAGAACTCAGTTATGTTCTATAACATGACTCAATGGATCTGAGTACTTGCTACACTACAGAGACTATTTGGTTCTTCCACCCGATACTATTAACCATTTCACAATGATTTAGCTTTGACATTGAGCTCATATTCTGGTTACATCTTGTGGCTTACATGCGCTGAAGCTTGCTGGCCTCATAGAATTGTCTACTTTTATTTGGTGTATGAACATTACATTTTAGTTGAAAAGGGGTGATGTGCACAGTAATATTTAAGAGAACATGTGATTCTTTGAGCATTTTTGGTGTCAACTTTGAGGGGTCATAGGAACCAGACGATATTTAGGGAAAAAAAGTTTCATCTTGACAGTTTAAAGATACAATCATTCTCTATCTAGAGGCAGATTTTTGTTATTTTCTAGTCATTTCAAAGCTATGATGGCACACTCTAGATGCTGTGGTTGAGCTTACCATTCTATCTATTGTGGCATAGAAAGCTTGAACTTTTGTTGGTTACGCTGTATGTCATTACTGATGAATGATCCCTGTGTTTGTCAGTTTAGAGTTTGTAACACAGTTGTGTTAGTAGCTGCAAACCATGTGAAGCTGTGGTGAGTTTTAGTTGTCAAACCAGTGCACTACCACCATTGTAATATGCAATCACTGCCTATTCACTAGCGAAAAATGGCAACTATGTATTTGCATTCCAATACAGTATTGCCACATTTAGTTGTTGTTGTGAGCAGAAATTAATAAAATGGGAAAATGCAAATGAACACTTGATACCACCAAGCAACTCTCAATGAATGCACAATGAAATATATTGTGCATTTTTACAGTGAATGAAAAATTGATCAGATCAAACAAATTTTGGCAGGAAAGAATGATGAGTGAAATAATGACTACCTTAATCAATATCACTATAGGTAGATCATCTCCTTAGATCAGAAACAGTTCTATTCTCTCTCAAGACAGAAGGCTCTTTGTGAATATGTCTTTTCAAGTTTCTGTATATGACTCACTGAATTCCAGACACTTTGCGGGGCACTTTCAGAGCAGAGCAGCACAACTGTAAAGTTCCATTTATCTTAAATTTCTTCTTATTCTTCTTCTTCTTCTTCTTCTTCTTCTTCTTCTTCTTCTTCTCCTTTGTTCCTGACAAAGACCCAGATAAGTTCAAAGGCACTGAATATGAAGAGCACCAAAGGCAGCCACACAAGTTTAATTTCCGTGTCCAGTGAGTGCAATACACTATCCAAAAGGTATTCTTGTGACCTGCAGTGGGATTGTACAAGTTCCAATATGGCATGACATTAAATGGAAGCTCTACATTATTGCTTTCTATCCATACAATAATTGAATCATTGCTTCATTTCATAGATGAGTTTCGTGGTACTAGATTTATTAACATGTGATGTGGAGCATGATCTTCAACAATCATATGTTTGTTTTGTAATTTTTTCGAGAATGCTCCTAAATCACTCTTTGTAGTATCTGTCATAATCTCAGAATGATAATCTGCACCTCCTTTATGCCCAAGAAAACTACAGGCAGCATTTTGCTTGAACCCATCTTTATTACCAGTATTGCAAATAATAATGTGCTTTTTTCCTCCCAGCACTGGACAGTGTTTAAATGCATCCTTTCCAACCATTCCACTCTTAGACTCTTCCTCTGTGATATTTGTATACATTTTTTATGCATAAAATGTTTTTTGTTCTTGCCATCTAAACTTTTTGGAATCATTTGCACCACACCACCCCTCATCAGTGTAATAAATAGTCAATCCACTGTTTCAACAGTGTCTAATTGCTACAAGAAACCATCTCTTTTCCCTTCTGCTTGCTCATTTTCCATGAGTACAGGCTTTTTGCTGAACTTTTTGTATCTGAAGCCCAATTTCTAAACAACATGTAAAAGGGTTGTTTTACTCATATCAGGAAAGTCTTCCACGTCAGCTTTCAACATTACCAGCAAGTTGTGGATATAACTTGCCTTGAAAACTAATCAAATGCACACTTCTGTCACCTGCCAGAACTCTTTTTTGGTTATACAAGACATGAAGAAGTTTCTCTATATTCTCTCAGCATTTATTGCACTGATACCAAGACATTCAGAAGTCCTCTTCAGCTGCTGTGATATAGAACTGCTAGAGCTCTGTTCTGTCCCCACCCCCCTCCTCCCACCCTCTCAAAGTGAGCATGCACACCACCATGGATGTTTATGGACTTTTCTCAACCCCATAAATGATGAATGGTTTCAGTCACGTAAGCACAAGGCAACTAATTATCTCACGGAAGTACACAACAAAGAATGGCAGCATGATTGTTTTCTATCTGTTGGGTGGCCCCAATGTAAGTACTTGAACAATGAACAATGAAACAGAAACATGGTTCAGAGTTACAGGAACGTAGCATCTGCAAGCAGGCAATACCTAAAGACGCAAAAGCAAATAAATTAAACGTGTGATATTAGCACTTCATTTAGATTTACGTGCATAGAAAAATAATAGATGTGGATTACAATCTTTGTCTTGTCCATATGCATCACCATTAGGCGAATTGTGACAGTTCGCACCTGCCATTATCATGACAAAATTATGAATTGGAAAACAATGAAAATCCACTTGCAAGTAAGGAATGGATATATCTTTAATTTTTGCATAGGAAATTTTTCTCCTAATTATTATCTGACTTCTCCGACTCCTCAAACCTGCTTGAAAAAGCATGGTCTTTCTAAAATTTTGCTGTGTATGTCGTCCATTTTTCAACTTAAATTCAATATTCATATACCAAATAAAAACAGACATTTCCATGATTCTAGTTATGTACAACACATTGCTCTTTGTCATGTGATGTAATCAGAATACGAACTCAAAGTAAGGGGTCAGTCATTATGAAATGGACAATAGTTCCCGGAACACCAGTGATGAGAACATGGCCCAAACACATCCTTGTATTTGCTTCACACATTCTTGGACTTGATCTCTGTTAACACATCCCCCCTCCTTTCCTCATTATACTTATATGTAATTCTTAATTGCACTATTCATCCTTTTTTCCCTGTAATCTACCTATACTTCTCATTCTGTGTTTATCATCTGTGGACAAAGGCTGGCACAATGCTTAACAATGTATCATCTCTGATCTACACTCGTTGCTGCCTCCTCCTTTATCTTTGTCTACCCTAATCCTCACTACCAGTGTATTTCTCTCATCCTGGGATCTGAGCAACCTTTGTTTACTATTTTTAATCTTTGAAAATTTATTCATCTCTTCGTAATGAAAGAACTGTTAGTACCAAAAGCTAAATAAATTAATAGGTCACTTTTAATAGCTATCGGAAATACTCCACATTTCATGTGTTGAAGGTTAACAGTTGTCAACATAAATCTTTGCATTTATTTTTCATCCAAAATATTCAATTACAGTAGAACTTTGATTTTACATTCTCTGATTTTACGTTTTTCACTATTCTACGCCATAAATTTGTAGCCCCTGTGAAAAACCCATAAGATCAATGTTAAAAATTCCCCAATTTTACATTTCTTCCTAGTAAGGCTTTCCTCAATTTTAACTGCTACTAGATCTCTCACTTGACTTCGCCCCATATTGTTCCTATTGATATTTGATGTGACTGAACGAGTTGTCAGTGGCACAAAAGGCACCATGGGTGTTGGTGGAGTTAAGAGAATTTTTTAGGCCATTGTGAAGAGGCGAGATGTAAGAGAGAAAATGCTCACATAATCCACGATCGGTGTTGCCAACACAACTTGCCACAATTAGCAACGTGGTGCAATCATAAGACAACTACTGCTATTTTACAGCGGTAATGGAAAAATAAGGCAGTCAACACAAAGTGCTCCAGACTGAGCGAATATGTGATGAGGAGGGCCCGCCACCACTTTATCTTCTGTCACTTATAACCCAGCCTCATCTACTTGCACGTATTTCTGATGTACTGCATTCAGCAATACTATCAATCTTCAACCTTTTAAATTCAAACACTGAGTCCTGAAGAATATTCTCAGGCATAGCTGAGGACACGTCGTCCATTTCTGGCTAGTCAACTTTTATTGACTGGTGACTTGTTAAGTCACCCAATTGCCAGTTCAGTCACCACACCACAATAATACATGTAAAATGAGATTATTACTGGTGGAGAGAGGAACTCGCCCTTCGGCACAGGAGTGTTTGTAGGGATGAAAGGATTTTGTGAAGTACTGAAAATATGCTTTTCATGCAGATGATGTGTGCTTTGACAGAAATTTCACATGGAAATAGAACAAAGGTTTTGTGAGAGCACATTTTAAAGACTTTCGCATTCAAACCTGACATGATGCAGTTGCAATAACTATATATATACTTTGCACCACACACAACACACACTATAGATTGTAAAGATTGGCAGCAGTAATAGAGGACATGAAGCAAAACTGTAACACCTAAGCTGTCTTTCAGATTTACATTTTGCACAGTGTATGGAAATTCATTGATCAGACTTCTAAAAAGCTTATAACATCAACTGGGGCAGTAAACTGATTTTTTTCATGTCTCTGTTTCTCTCTTTGAACCTAAAATAACATTTTAACGTTGGTGAGCAGATTAAGTGCAGCTTGTAAGAAAAGTATTAAACAGTAACAGCAATGGTGATGATGTATGTCATTAAGCAGATATCCGCATTTATCATTATAGTTTTTTGCTTTAATTCAACATGTTCATGAATTTTTGCTTCGATGATCTCTCAAAAATGTGCATTTTTGAATGTATAATTTGTGGCTGTAGCATGTCAGCAAACAGCTGAATTAACTTGTACCCAGACACCAATTTCATTTTTTGATGAGTTTTCACTTGCTGTTAACATATCTGTGATTTTTTGAAAACTGATGATATTAGTTACCACAAATGTTTCTGTAAACCTTGTATTGTGTATTTAATTTGCTTCACTTAGATATATTGTTTACAAAATATTGGAGAGGATTTCTGTTTTTAATCATATATGCCAATTACATGTGTTTTTGCTCATATTTTTGGGGATTTAAACATTTTTCTGGAGTATGCATTTTCCTAAATTTTGCATTTTTTACGTCTGCATCACACAAAAATGAAAAATAGGGGTTTCATTGTACATAGTTTTTAGCTTTATTTAAAAACATGCAATGAACCAAATGAAGCAGACAAAAGGCAGTACAGACATCTAAAAAATGAGACTGACAGAAAATGCAAAATAGCAAAGAAGCTATGGCTGGAGGAGAAATTTCAAATCTGTAAAATCATGTAAGGGTATGGGAAACATAGAAGCTACATACAGTAATATCAGAGAGGCTTTTGAAGAAATGAGAAGTAGTTGTATGGACAGCGAGATTTCGGGTAGCAAATCTGTAATGAGCAAAGAACAGAAGGGCGAAAAAGGGAAGGAATATATAGAAGAGCTATACAAAGGAAATAAATCTGAAGAAAAGTATAGAAAGGGAAGAAGAAGTTGATGATGTGGAGCTGGCTGATGCACAACTGCAAGAAAAATTTGACAGAGCACTAAAATACCAAACAAGGAACCTGGGTAAAATGACATTTTCTATGAATTATTAAGATACATATGAGAACCAAGTATCATTTGGTAAACAAGATATATGAGACAAGCAAATACCCTCAGACTTCAAAAAGAACGCAGTACCTTCAGTACCAAGAAAGGAGGATGATGAAAGGTATTAATATTACTAAACTACCACTTTAATAAGTCACAAGCACAACATAGTAACCTCGTCTGCCTACAGAACACTTGAAAGACTGGCAGAAGCCATGGCCATACAAATTATCATAGAAAGTACACAGAAGAAAGACAAACCAACATTTATAACATTTGTTGACTTTAAAAAGCTTTTGACAGTGCTTAATTTAATACACTCTTGAACAATGTGAGGTTATGAGGGATAAAATACAGGAAGTGAAAGATTATCAGACGTTTGTACAGAAATCAGATAGCAGTTGTAAAAGTCAAAATACTTCAAATGGAGGAAACATTTGAGAACAGAATATAACATG
The DNA here is from genome assembly GCF_023897955.1 of Schistocerca gregaria. NCBI lineage: Eukaryota > Metazoa > Arthropoda > Insecta > Orthoptera > Acrididae > Schistocerca > Schistocerca gregaria. The sequence continues at coordinate 39,939,957 of NC_064925.1, read as the reverse complement.
TTAATGGACCATACTCCATGTTATTCAATCTGTACATAGAGCAAGCAGTACAAGAAAGCGAGGAGAAATTTGGAAATATAATGTAATTGGATGCATAAAAAATCTACTCACCAAGCAGTGGCAGAACACACATATAAAAGGTATTACAGTCTGGTAGCTTTCGGAGCCAGTGGCTTAGACTAGTGAGTTTTAGGAAAAGGGGTAGATTTCAGAAAAGTTATCCAGAACCTCAGGTCTTACCAGACAGGATGGAAATGGAAGTCAGCCCTGATCCAGTGTCCTGGGTGACTTTTTCAAACTCCATCCCTTTTCCTAAATCTCACCAGTCCTTTTCCTTCACCTCTCTTCCTTTCCCTTCAGAAATGACAGGCTATATAGTTGGTGATAACATGTTTGTTGCTGTTAGAAGAAGTTTATCTTATAGCGAAATTGAAGTATATAGTTCCTGTGAGTTAGTACGGGTAGAAGTCATTCTTGCCAAACTGAATAAAATAACAATTGGATGCCTTTACCGACCTTCCAACTCAAATGATACAATTGCTGAAAGGTTCAAAGAAAATTTGAGGCTAATTTCAAACATGTAGTCAACACATACAATTATAGCTGGTGGTGACTTCAATTTACCATCAATATGTTGGCAAAAATACATGTTTAAATCTGGAGATAGACATAAAACAACATCTGAAATTTTGTGCAAATGCCTTCTCTCAATATTATTTTGAGCAATTAATTCATGAGCCCACTCAAATAGTAAATGGTTGTGAAAACACACTTTACCTCTTAGCAACAAATAATCCTGAGCTAGTAACAAGCATCAAAATGGGTACAGGGGTTAGTGAAAACAGGGCCGCCATAACAAGACTGAATACCATAGCTCCCAAACCCACCAAAAATAAACTAAATGTATGTCTAATCAAAAAAGAAGATAAAAATGGTTTGATGCCTTCCTGAGAGACAATCGCCACTCCTTCCACATTAACAATGTGAGTGCAGACCAGATGTGGCTTGGATTCAAAGAAATAGTATCAACAATTGAGAGATTTGTATCAATTAAATTAACAAATGATGCAGCTGATCCCCCATGGTACACAAAACAGGTCAGAACACTGTCGCACAAACAATGATAAAAGTGTGCCAAATTTAAATGTACACAAAATTCTAAAGACTGGTGATCTTTTACTCATGCTCAAAATTTAGTGCAGACTTCAATGCAAGATGCTTATAATAGTTTTCACAACAAAACCTTGTCTTGAAGCCTGGCAGAAAATCCAAAGAGATTCTGGTTGTATGTAAGGTAGTCTAGCAGCAAGACACAATCAATGCCATCTCTGTGCAATAGCAATGGAAATACTATTGATGACAATGTTGTTAAAGCAGAGTTACTAAACACAGCCTCCCAAAATTCCTTCCCCACAAAAGACGAAGTAAACATCCCCCAATTCAAATTGAGAACAGATGCCAACATGAGCAGCTTAAAAGTGTATATTATCTGTGTAATGAAGCACCTTAAATCACTTAATGAAAGCAAGTCTTCCAGTCCAGACTGTATACCAATTAGGTTCCTTTCAGAGTATGCTGATGCAATAGCTCCATATTCAACAATCATATATTTATTACCTCAAGGACAATGCTCTATTGATACACAGACATTTAGAAAACATTGTTCTTATGAAACACAATTAGCTCTTTCCTCAGACGAAGTGTTGAGTGCTATCAACAAGCGATTTCAAATGGTTTCATATTTATAGATTTCGAGAAGGGTTTTGACACCAACCTCACAAGCGTCTTGTAATCAAACTGTGTGCTTATGGAATATTGTTATGAGACTGAATTTGTAATTTCCTGCCAGAGAGGTCACAGTTCAAAGTAACTGACAGAAAGTCATCAAGTAAAACAGAAGTGACTTCTAGTGTTTACCAAGGTAGTGTAATGGGCTCTCTGCAGTTCCTTATCTATATAAATGACTTAGGAGACAATCTGAGGTGCCATCTTACACTGTTCCTAGATGATGTTGTCATTTATCATCTAGTAAAATCATAAGAAGATCAAAACAAACTGAAAAACCATTTAGAAAAGAGATCTGTGTGGTATGAAAATTGGCAATTGACCATAAATAATGAAAAGTGTGAGGTCATCCACATGAATGTTAGAAGGAATCCATTAAATTTTGGTAAGATGATAAATTAGTCAAATCTAATCACTGTAAATTCAACTAAATACCTAGGAATTACAAATACAAAAAACTAACACTTAGAAGTTGCAATAGATCTACTAAAGAGACTGTCTGCACTACTCTAGCCTGTCCTCTTTTAGAGTATTGCTATATGGTGTGGGAATCTTACCCAATAGGATTAACACAGTACATCTAGAAATTTCAAAGAAATTGAGAAATAGGGGACAGAGTGTCACAGGCTTGATACAGGATTATGGATGGACCTAATTAAAACAAAGGCTTTTCTTGCTTCAGTGGGATCTTCTCACGAAATTTCAGTCACCAAATTTCTCTTCCATACGAGAAAATATTTTGTTGATTACAACCTACATAGGGAGAAACTATCATCATCATAAAACATGGAAAATCAGAGCTCACACAGAATGATATTGGAGCTCATTTTTTTCCATGCACTGTGCAAGAATCGAATAACAGAGAACTACTGAGAAGGTAATATGATGAACTCTCTGTCAGCCACTTTAGTATTTTTTGCAGAGTATCCATGTAGATGTATTTGTCTATTTTGAAAAGAGGTTATAAATAACCTAAAATCAATAAGACTAAAACAAGGGTAATTGACTGAAGCTGAATTATATCAGGTGATGCCAAATCATTTAAGTTAGGAGATGTAACATTAAAAGTATTTGATGAGTTATGCTACTTGAGCGCCAAATCAGTTGATGAAGGCATGAGAAAACAGAAAATAAAATGCAGATAGGCAGTAGCAAGTATAGCTTTTTTGAAAAGCAATAATATGTTAACATTTAATTTAAATTTAAGTGCAATGAAGTCCTTAATAAAGCTATTTCTTTGTCGTATAGCCTTATATGAAGGCAAAATGTGGATTATAAACAGTACAGGCAAGAGAGAAAAGAAGAATATGGAAGAATGCTTTATATTAGTTTGGTAGATTAAGTAGCTACTGAGGAGGCATTGAACTGAATTGGGATGAAAGATTTTTATGCCAAAATTTCAATTTGGGATAACATGATAGGAAACATATCACAGGCTGAGATTTATTAGAAGAATCCCTAGGATGTGAAGTCTACCCATAAACAATATGGCTTACAAATCCTTCATCTGACTAATACTTAGGTATTGATTCTCAATCTTGGAGCCTTATGTTGTAGGCTTGACATAGATACACAGAAACACAGCATATTTCATCTGTGGTTCCTTTCGTAAGAGCCACAGAGATTGTCATCTGCTTCCAGTCGGAAGGTGCTGCAAAAGAGTTTTTGTTTATCTCAGTATGGTTTATTGTTTAAATTCTGACAGTGTATGCTCCTAGGATTCGACTAACACATTCCACCTATATGTATTTTATGAAAATATGAAGGTAAAATTACAGAGATCAAGATCACACAGAAGCTTACCAACAGTAACTGTTCCCACAATCCATTCACAACTAAAACAGCAAGGTGTTGAAGTGTCTGCAGTATAGTAAGTACCCTCCACTATGCACAATACTGTGGCCAGCAGAGTATAGATGCAGGTGCAGATCTTGAGTCATGAGGTAATGCTTAATATGGTAACAGAGGGAAGTGTGTGTGGGAGGGAGAGTGTAAGAACTGTAGAGAGAGACCAAGGCTTGATTTCAGTCTGTAGATTCAAATATATGTACGTTGCAGTATGCAGTAGGCTTTAGAAATGAGAACACTTCCACAGGGTAGACTAGCATTCAGAACTGCATCAAACCAGAGGACACCAACAGTGCATTAACATGACATGCCTTTCACTCAGTGATAATAAATGCACAGCTTTAGAACATTTATAGAGTGAAAAACATTTTTCCTAATGCCCTGAATGTATCTCAGTTAATGATATTGAAATTATAATCCAGTTTGTCCAAAACTAATAACATCAATGAATTACAAAGGGATTTTCATATTTTCACAGTGACAACGATTTTTTTATTTTGTTACAAACACCAGCCTCAGCAAAAGCAGGGTGGTTCCCCTTATTACCCCTCAGTTACAATATGTCGGCAATGGCTGCGCAATCACTGTCTGCACATATGCATACACCATAATGACTCTAAAATGCAAACATTTGGGGTTAAACTTGTCTGGTATGAGACGTTCCTGGAGGGTGGAGGGAGGGGGGAGGGGGGGAGGAGGTGGAGGAGGGGAGGGGGGGGGGGGAGGCCGCCACTCTGGGCCGAACTGCACAATAATCCTGAGTCCGTTGTGGGGTGGTGGTGAGGTAGGTGGACTGCTGTGCCTTTTGTGGGGTTGTGAACCACTGAGGCCTCTGGCGGGATGAAGCTCTCTGACGTTTCTTGCTACCTGTTATTATTATTTATTTTTAAGTGTTTTTCCACTATATCACCTGAAAAAATTGTGGACTGATCAAGACAGTGAATAAGTTTAATGCCAAGGATAAGCGAGATATTATTCTCCAAGGACTAATCAATGTTCCCCCACTAAAAAACTGCAAGAAATGCTTGTTTGATGAAGATATTCAAATAAAAAGTAAGTCAAAGATTTGCAAAATCCAATCAAATATCTTCCAAGTACCATATTGTATTGTTCAATAATTGTCATTGAGTGCTTGAAGTGTCAAGAGGTAGATATCCAAATAAGAAGAGAATCCTTCTTAAAGGATAATTCCAAATGTGCTACAACCACTGAACTTATTGTCCACAAGAAAAGACCCCCAAAACTAAAAAAAAAAAAATGAATGTTGTCTGATCAACATGCAAAGAAAATGAAAAAGTATCTGCAGTGTGCTTTGATTACACGCAAAATCTTCCCCCATCTTGTTTGCCTAGACAAGAGGTCTGTTATTAGCCAGCTATGGCTAAACGAATTTTGCATTCACAATTTCAAAACTGGAAAAGCAACTTTTTACTCGTACTGAAAAGGAAGGGCAAAAAGGTCCCAATGAAGTTTGCTCTTTTTAAGTGAAGCAGAACAGCTTAATCTATTCTGTGATGGTTACCTAGGCAAAAACCTTAACAATAGCAAAATAGAATTCTTATTCCCATTGTCATGAAGAGAAGGTTTTCAAAAATAATACCGTACTTTGTTGAAGGCAACCATTCCTTCAAAGACTGTAACCGAGATTTTGCGATGGTGAAAAGGAAAATTCAACATCAGGACATGATTTATTCTCCTCAACAGTACGAGATATCATTGAAAGGTCATCAAATTTGAGTGAACTGAATGTAAAGCATGCTGCTCATCAAGATGTGGCAGCATTCAATATTTGGTGTCCCACATCCTTCAAAAACAAAGTCCTTTCAACTGAAAGTTTTGGCCAAGCAACCCCTAACAAAGAAAAATCTAATTTTGCAGTGAATAAGTATTATGAATTTCAATTTACAAGTCAGGTACCAGGAACTGTAATTGTGAAACCCCTTGCAGATTGCATAATAGAGGAGCAATTTCGCTTACTAAGGAAATAATGAACTGGCTTATTGCTATTCATCCGAGATCCATCTAATAATCCATCTTAAGCTGGGAAAATTCCCATAATTGTTGAGAAAATCGAAGATTTAAATAAGTTGTATCAATACATAGGAGATACACACAAGGAATTTGATGATGAGATTTACCTTTGGCCTGCCACCATGAATGATGAAGCTTCTGAAGAATTCTAAAACAAAGTTCATTTTATTGTGTGGAATTCCCAGAACCATCGCACTGTTTTCACAGTTTTTTCAGTTTATTTGTGAGAGAACATAAGACTCATTTGGAGATTTTTGTAATATTGCAAATACAAATACTCTTTATATACAACCTAAAAAAAGTGCATTTTGAAAACAAGCCATCTCTCTCATGAAAAATTAATTTCCTTGTGCACAAGAAAAGGTTAAAACTGCCCAAAATAACATTTTTATTCCTAACTAGACAACTGTTAACAGAAAAAAGATTCATCACAATTCTGCAAAATGTAAGCATTATAATATGGTTTTTCTTTCTCCTGTAAAATTTGGAAAACTGGAGATGACCCCTTTTCAAAATGGCCAATTCAAATACACACATAAGTAAATAAATGTAATACCTTTTGCATGTTTGAATTCAATAAGATAACGCTTGATTGGAGACTTTCCATCATATGGTGCGGCCCAAGACAACTGAACAGATCGGCCAGATTTATCCAGAACTTTCAAGCCATCAGGTACTTCAGGAACCTCTGTCAAAAAATCAACACTGTTGCATGTACTTGTACAGAATGCAGGTGTGTGTCCAACACAAAACAGTATCTACTGCTTCCAGCTATCAGCATTACTACAGCAAACATTACCTTGAACAATCATATTTATGCTTGTATCATCACTCCCAAATGCATTTGTAGCAACACATGTGAACAGAGCAGAATCCTCTCTCTCAGTTCGTTTTATGCTCAGGTCAGACAAAACACCATTAGGAAGTATTTCCTCTCTGATCGTGTATCTGTGAAATGGTATTGCAGTAACAGCAATTGAGAAATAACCACAAAGTAAAAGTTCACATTAGTATAATATATTCTGAACACACTGCTAAACTGAATGTTCTAGAGAACAGAATAGTTACATACCTTCACTTACAAAGTATCTTATACAAATAATAACAATGTTAAGAAAAATTCACTAAATGTCTTAAAATGTTCTTTATTACTGAAAATTTGTTTCTAAGTTGCTTTATTAAGGCATTAAGCAGTGTTTAATCCCTCCTACCAAGATATATCATTATCATATTATATGTTTATTATTAGTCTTCAATTTTCTGGGAAGATGAAAAGACCACTGAGAATTACCACTACCGGTCACATACTTTGTCAACTATTGTATTGCTTATTTATTTAGTGACATGTTTCGAGTGTTATACCTCACCTTCAGGCTAAATGACATTACAAAACAACTTTACAATAAGGTCATATTGATGTCACAAAGTGAGTGACTGTTACAAAACATTTTCCTGCAATCATCAGTCCAACTTCCAAAGCGACATTGCCTCTTACTAAGTTTTCTCTTTTTCCACAGGATTACCACAGCATTTACGAAAACACTATGTAGCATCAGTATGACCTTATTGTAAAGTTGTTTTTGTAATGCCATTTAGCCTGAAGATGAGGTATAGCCCTCGAAACATGTTGCTAAATAAATAAGTAATACACTAGTGGACAAAGTCTGTGATTGGTAGTATTAAATTAAAAAAATGTTTACCAGTGAGAATATCTGATGAATAGAATCAACAGCACTACAACCATTTTTCAGTGAGGTTCTTGTTTCAACTTTTGTTTGTCAGCATGAACTGCAGTAAGAAACACAGTGGACTGCAACTTATAAAGGAAAATACACTTGAGAAAACTATAAAATTTCAAAGAAATAGAACAGCTGATCATCACTTACGATTAGAAGTAAAAATTCCAGTGCTGCTGATAGACACATTTAAAAGTGGAAAACTTGTCCCATATAGTAGCTCTAAAGAGCTACTAGTTCCTTCCTCTGGGACACGATGACTAATGTTAGAGAGGAGGATCAGATTCTTTCACATCCTGGGATGTTCTAAGAACGAGGGGAAACTGGATTGAAGGGGAAAGTGTCAGAGAGAGTAGGTTAAACACACCATATTCATAAGCACTGGGCCATGATGTTAACCATTAACAGAGATTCACTCTGCACATTTTATGTACAAATGATCAGCATCAAACTGGCTGTGTGCATGAATGGACAAACAAGAACTGGTCTTGAGGGCATCCAGTACCCAGGTGCTGAACATCTCTACAGCATGACTAACATGACCCTAGTGCCTGCTACACTATGTAGGTTAATTAGATTATCCCACCACATACTAGTTTATTTGACTTCCACAGGTCAGAACATCCTTCTCTACAATTATCCTCACATGCCACCAACCTCATGGCCTTCATCTCTATTATCACACAATACCCACTTTCCACTCATTATAATACATTTTACTTGTTTACTTATTCAGTTACTTTCTTTATTGCTTCACTGCTGTCATCGTTAATGTTTCTCAAAACAAGAGTTCTGTCAATTGTGTGGTTACTGTTGTTCACAGTGTAGGTAGATTTGTACTGTAGTAGTAGTAGTAGTAGTAGTAGTGAGTACTTGGCAGGTAGAGACAGAAGTAGGTCTTACTATACACTGGGTCTGCGATATGGAGTTAACACCCAATTGCAAAGTCTGTGGAACAAAAGTGTGATTCCACTATTTAGTGGTGACTCTGACTTTACACATTTGTACTATTACATTGAGTGGTGCCCAAATGTAATGTCCATAGGCCAAGAGTGTGAACATTTTGATACGTTATTTTGTTCCTGTTGGTGTCCCCTTATACGTTTAGGACTGTATCTAACATTAAGTCATTTCATGATGTTGCTTATGAAGTCTTTAATTTACTTGTTATACTCTAGTGCCTCCCCCTCCCTCCCAAAAGAACCGCGGACCTTGCCGTTGGTGGGGAGGCTTGCGTGCCTCAGGAACACAGATAGCCATACCGTAGGTGCAACCACAATGGATGGGTATCTGTTGAGAGGCCAGACAAACATGTGGTTCCTGAAGAGGGGCAGCAGCCTTTTCAGTAGTTGCAGGGGCAACAGTCTGGATGATTGACTGGTCTGGACTTGTAACACTAACCAAAACGGCCTTGCTGTGCTGGTACTGCAAACGGCTGAAAGTAAGGGCAAACTACAGTCTCAATTTTCCCCGAGGGCATGCAGCTTTATGGTATGGTTAAACGATAATGGCGTCCTCTTAGGCAAAATATTCCAGAGGTAAAATAGTCCCACATTCGGATCTCCGGGCAGGGACTACTCAGGAGAACATCGTTATCAGGAGAAAGAAAACTGGCGTTCTACGGATCGGAGCATGGAATGTCAGATCCCTTAATCGGGCAGGTAGGTTAGAAAATTTAAAAAGGGAAATGGATAGGTTAAAGTTATACATAGTGGAAATTAGTGAAGTTCGGTAGCAGGAGGAACAAGACTTGTCACGTGAGTACAGGGGTATAAATAACAAAATCAAATAGGGGTAATTCAGGAGTAGGTTTAATAATGAATAAAAAATAGGAGTATGGGTAAGCTACTACAAACAGCATAGTGAACGCATTATTGTGGTCAAGATAGACACGAAACCCACGCCTACTACAGTAGTACAGGTTTATATGCCAACTAGCTCTGCAGATGACGAAGAAATTGAAGAAATGTATGATGAAATAAAAGAAATTATTCAGATAGTGAAGGGAGATTAAAATTTAATAGTCATGGGTGACTGGAATTTGGTAATAGAAAAAGGGAGAGAAGGACATGTAGTAGGTGAATATGGATTGGGGCTAAGAATTGAAAGAGGAAGCCACCTGATAGAATTTTGCACAGAGCACAACTTAATCATAGCTAACATTTGGTTCAAGAATCATAAAACAAGGCTGAATACATGGAAGAAGCCTGGAGATACTGACAGGTTTCAGATAGATCATAAAATTGTAAGACAGAGATTTAGGAAACAGGTTTTAAATTGTAAGACAGTTCGAGGGGCAGATGTGGACTCTGACCACAATCAATTGGTTATGAACTGCAGATTAAAACTGAAGAAACTGCAAAAAGGTGGGAATTTAAGGAGATGGGACCTGGATAAACTGACTAAACCAGAGGTTGTACAGAGTTTCAGGGAGAGCATAAGGGAACAATTGACAGGAATGTGGGAAAGACATACAGTAGAAGAAGAATGGGTAGCTTTGAGAGATGAAGTAGTGAAGGCAGCAGAGGATCAAGTAGGTAAAAAGACGAGGGCTAGTAGAAATCCTTGATTAACAGAAGAAATATTGAATTTAATTGATAAAAGGAGAAAATATAAAAATGCAGTACATGAAGCAGGCAAAAAGGAATACTAAAGTCTCAAAAATGAGAGCGACAGAAAGTGCAAAATGGCTAAGCAGGGATGGCTAGAGGACAAATGTAAGGATATAGAGGCTTATCTCACTAGGGGTAAGATAGATACTGGCTACAGAAAATTAAAGAGACCTTTGAAGAAAAGAGAACCACTTGTATGAATATCAAGAGCTCAGATGGAAACCCAGTTCTAAGCAAAGAAGGGAGAGCAGAAAGGTGTTTCTTCTTCCGTATCCAGATGCACCAGAAAGGTGGAAGGAGTATACAGAGAGGCTATACAAGGGCAATGTACTTGAGGACAGTATTATGGAAATGGAAGAGGATGTAGATGAAGATGAAATGGAAGATATGATACTGCGTGAAGAGTTTGACAGAGCACTGAAAGACCTAGGTCGAAACAAGGCCCCGGGAGTATACAACTTTCCATTAGAACTACTGACAGCCTTGGGAGAGCCAGTCCTAACAAAACTCTACCATCTGGTGAGCAAGATGTATGAGACAACTGAAATACTCTCAGACTTCAAGAAGAATGTAATAATTCCAATCCCAAAGGAAGCAGGTGCTGACAGATGTGAAAATTACCGAACAATCAGTTTAAGAAGTCAAGGATTGAAAACACTAATGTGAATTCTTTACAGACAAATGGAAAAACTGGTATAAGCCGACCTCGGGGAAGATCAGTTTGGATTCCGTAGAAATATTGGAACACATGGGGCAATACAGACCCTACGACTTATCTTAGAAGATAGATTAAGGAAAGGCAAACCTACGTTTCTAGCATTTGTAGACATAGAGAAAGCTTTTGACAATGTTAACTGGAACACTCTCTTTCAAATTCTGAAGGAGGCAGGGGTAAAATACAGGGAGGAAAAGGCTGTTTACAATTTGTACAGAAACCAGATGGCAGTTATAAGAGTCGAGGGACATGAAAGGGAAGGGAGTGAGACAGGGTTGTAGTCTCTCCCCGATGATATTCAATCTGCATATTGAGCAAGCAGTAAAGGAAACAAAAGAAAAGTTCGGAGGAGGTATTAAAATGCATGGAGAAGAAATAAAAACTTTGAGGTTTCCCAATGACATTGTAATTCTGTCAGAGACAGCAGGGGACTTGGAACAGCAGTTGAACGGAATGGATAGTGTCTCGAAAGGAGGATATAAGATGAACATCAACAAAAGCAAAATCAGGATAATGGAATGTAGTCGAATTAAGTCGGGGGATGCTGAGGGAATTAGATTAGGAAATGAGACACTTAAAGTAATAAAGGAGTTTTGCTATTTGGGGAGCAAAATAACTGATGATGGTCAAAGTAGAGAGGGTATAAAATGTAGACTGACAATGGCAAGAAAAGCGTTTCTGCAGAAGAGAAATTTGTTAACATCGAGTATTGATTTAAGTGTCAGGAAGTCGTTTCTGAAAGTATTTGTATGGAGTGTAGCCATGTATGGAAGTGAAACATGGACGATAAATAGTTTAAACAAGAAGAGAGTAGAAGCTTTCGAAATGTGGTGCTACAGAAGAATGTTGAAGATTAGATGGATAGATCATATAACTAATGAGGGGGTACTGAATAGGATTGGGGAGAAGAGAAGTTTGTGGCACAACTTGACTAGAAGAAGGAATCGGTTGGTAGGACATGTTCTGAGACATCGAGGGATCACCAATTCAGTATTGAAGGGCAGCGTGGAGGGTAAAAATTGTAGAGGGAGACCAAGAGATGAATACACAAAACAGATTCAGAAGGATGTAGGTTGCAGTAGGTACTGGGAGATGAAGAAGCTTGCACAGGATAGAGTAGCATGGAGAGCTGCATCAAACCAGTCTCTGGACTGAAGACCACAACAACAACAACAACTCTAGTGCCCAGCTTGCTCAAGAACTAGAGCTGAGCAATAAGTTTTGAGTTGTCAGGTCTGTAGAATATTCTGATTTGTTGTGTAAGGTATATATTGTTTTATAAAGTTTTTGTTGAAATAAGCCCTAAGTTGCAAACTTTGTATAATATTCTGTTCTTGTGATTTGTTGTGAAAGGAATTTATTGTTTTAATACTTCTTTTCCAGCAAAATAATCCTGTGCCTGCACTCTCCCCAGACCAAATCAGACTCCACACAAATTCTATACTACAACTGGTAGCAGAGTACGGTCGCACATTGTGCCAGCACGGAGCACGTCACGCTAGTGTAACCTTGGAAGCTGTCTTGCTTTTCCCATGTGCTGCTGCAGGTATGGCCAATGACAAGGTGCCAGTATAGCATGGCTACAAGAGCCAAAATAATCCCACATTTGCACTACCCCAGTCCAGGCCCCACTCCACCCAAAATCTATGATGTGGTACAGTTCTCAAACAACATATAATAATTATGCAGCAGCATGTTTTGATAATTCGCTTCAGTGATATGGAATTTGTGGCAGTAGCTAGATGATGCATCCACACATGCAATTGTGCACGCCCATAGGCATGCAGAAATATGCAGAAATTTAAGAGTGGGTTGAAATTAAATATACAAGGGTGTGCTGAAAACTAATGCCTCCATATTTTTATGCAAAAACTCTTGAAGATTTTTTAATACAACAAACTTTACTAACACTTATACCTTTATTCTTTGCATCTACATATTTATTTCTCAATAAAGCCAACCTGGTGACAAACAAATTTCTCCCAATGACATACCATTTTGTTGATGCTGTCACTGTATTGTTGACTGAGAAACCACCTCACCTCTGCTTGTACTGCTTCATCACAATCAAGTGAAATATTCCAAAGGGTTCTTTAAACTTGGGGAACAATGGAAAATTGGATGGGACCAAGTCAGGACTGTATGGAGGATGACTGATGACAGCGGACCCAAGGTGTCAGGTTGTAGATTTCACAGCACTCATGTGGGGTCTGACATCGTTATACTGTAGCAGAGGCTGCTTGATGTGTGGATAAACGCTTAGAATTAATGCTTTCAGTTTTATGATTGTCCTGCTGTCCAGCAACATAAGTAGTTAAATTACACATTGCCATATCACACGCTACAATTCTGAGCCCTCTAGCGGCACAGGCAGCAAAGTTGACCAAGTAACATGCATGACATGTAATATACTGACAAGAGAATAAAAAATTCAGAGGCATTAGTTTTCAGCGCACCTTCATAGCTTCGTGTTTGACTCCTGTTGCATGTTAACACTGGGAACTACAACAGCGTTCCATTTGTTGTTGACTTTTGCATCTTTTTAATCATTTCAACTGAAATCCTGATAGTTTTAAGCATTTCTAAAAATTACTTTACTTTGTCTTTGTCTTTGTGCAGTTCTTACAGTCAAATGAAGATTAATGTTCAGATACAGAGTAACCAATTAATGCTGTATACATGATCAATATCCAGTAATGTTGCATGTTTTACATAACACTAAAAGCTTTGACAAGCCCATGTGGATCTGTAAAGTATTCTTAATCAGTTTCTGGAGTATGCAGAAGTTAGTTAGTGTATCAATAACTACGAGCATAAAAATGTTTTGTTTTTTGTACCTGTTATTGTCACTCTTGGGATCAAGGCGTTTGTTATTCATATTCCACAAGATACCAATTGGTTTTTCACCTCTAGCTTCACATTGCAGGACAGCTGGTTCCCCACGACGTGATGTCTGGTTACGCAATTTGATCTCGAAATGAGGGGGAGCTGTAAAACAGATTTTATTAATATTAGAACCATGAGCTAAGTTACCAATGGCTAAAGAGCTCTGAGACAGGATTCTAGGGAAGGCAGAGGGCTGTGTAGGCTAGAACTAAATTAGAGGGACAAGAGGGAAAAAAATGTGGATCTGAGTTTATTGTGCAAAGAGAATGATCAATTCCGAGTAACCAGGGCTTTCCTATACAGTTATTAATCAGTTCAGAGTAGATGTTCCTTCCACAGAAATGTAAGTCTTTACAGCAGGCTGTTCCAGCTCGGATGTCAATCAGCATACTGCCATGCATCCACTGTTGGGTAAGCTGCTGATGAGTGAGCAGTCAGATAGCTCTGTACTGAAGCCTACACAATTGTAAGCCTTTGCTGAGTACCTGCTGGGCTCCAGAGTCAGCAGATGGCTCATGTACACAGATGAGGCATGAATGCATTTTAGTAGGGCCATCTGGTAAGTAGCCTATACTACAAGTGCCTGTACTTATTGGTGAGCTGACAATTGATTGCAAGTGACTGTGACTCATGGAGCAGCACTGAAACAGCCCGATTTAATGTATATGAATTTGTTCTAATGCAGAGTCTGCTAATAAATATGGGATCAACTAACAGACTACCTGATGACTTTCATCTCGTGTTTTTCAGATGACAGTTCTTTAAAGATCCTTCAAATGTTTTGCCAGCATGACTAGTTGGCACTGTCAAAGATTCGCCCTGTATTGGTGGTGACTGCCAGCGACAGAGAACAAATCTTTGAGAATGCCAGCACCTCCTGCTGGCAAAATGTCAGAAAATTATTACAGAAATGTCAGCTAAAGAGCCTGAGATTAAAGCCACCAGACAATATGCCAATAAGTGGCCACAAAAGCATCAACAATTTTGAACTAGCAGAGTGCCACTATTTCAAATAATTACAAATGAAAAAACTCATATACAGATTTCTCAGGAGATGATAGCTTGAGACAGCCTTAAAGACACCACACTCAGCTACTGGCTATGCATTTATGTTAAGTGAAATACTATCATGGAGCTGTAACTCAGAAGTTGTGCTATAACATCCAACTCTTTGTTTCTCTGTGTATTTGAGGCTTGGTATTTCTTCTTAGCACTTTAATCAATGTCTAAAACAACATTAATTTGTCAAGAGCTTGATTATTGTTTTTATAAACCACACTGTTGGAAAAATTCATAATATTGCACACTAAATATTATAATAATAAACATTATACTTTATATTACTTAAATCTTTTTTCCTACCTTGCACACTGATTAAAATAACAGCAGACAATCCTGACCCAATGCCATTTACAGCTTCACATAAATAATAGCCTTCATTAGTTTTTTGTATGTTATTTATTGACAGTGTTCCATCCTCCACTCTTATATTTGGGTTGTTGGGCTTAAGATCATTATAATCTCCAGGTGTGTCACCTGAAAAAGATTGAAAATAACACTTCACATGCGAAATATTCAGATTTCAGTCAGTTTAATTTAAAAATTTGCAATGTATTTGAGATCTGCTTTGTTTCAAAGACAGATATATTTTTGAATTTTTTATAGACTGGTAAAGAGTTACAAAGTATTTCATTACTGAAATAAGATCTGTATGGTCACCAGTACATCTAAAACATTGTAATATAATCAAATGAATATGTATTACCACAGCTTTCTGTTCACTCTTCTTCACTATAAGCAATAAGTGCATAAATCACGATTAAATTCTGTGCTCACTGACAGCTCACAAATAACAGGATAGAGCTGACAGCATTATATAGCAGTAACTGTCTGACTGTAAAGCATTAGAAAAACATTATAACTGTGAGATGACAAAAGGGCTAGAAGGAAAAATAATAGCGATGAGAAAGTAAATGAATATCATAATCCAGCAAAGAAACAGAAGAAAAATGTAAAGCAGCTATTACTTCTGGATCAGATATATTAACGAGAATGTTAAATCAATGTTACTATACTTAGATGAGGGGGTCACATAGACAAAATTACAATGCATTTTTTGAATTCATCTGCTGTGGCATGCCTATCGTGGGAAACAGTGGTCAAACACCTGCCAGCCACACAATTCAAACACTATCCACTCCACTCGGGTCATGACAGGATCAAAAACTCAGCAAGTAGACCATCAGATTGTGGCGCCAGCAGCCACGCCAAAGTCTCTATTGTCACGCAAAGCTAGCATTGACGTGCATTGACCAAGACTATGTTCTGCTTCTGTGACCCAGCCAAGCAGCCAATCAGAAAGATGTATCATTTGACACATTGAGAACTGAAGCTTGCACAAGGGCAGCAGAAGGCAGTGACTTCACCAGCATGGAATTAATGGAGCTCACTAGAGCTGCCTTCAATATTGCTGACCAGTCCCTTGTCCACCACTGTTCTTCAATAAAGACATCATAGCCTCAGGGGCCGAACTCTGTCAGTGTGAAGGATGGGGTTAAACAACTGTGAGACATGCATTACCATGTTACTGCAAACCAGTCACAAGTTTTGTAAAGCTCATAATGTTCCATTTGCTCTGCAGAACAGGGTCCACACTGAATTTCAATGCCTGCAAGAGGACAGGGCTCTGCCCCCAGCACCCAACAGTAGATCGGCATCCTCCATCGTCTTATGGTATGATCCATGTCTGTGGTGACTTTGAAGTCACCATTGAAGCCCAAGCAGTCCCAATGGACATCAAACGTCCTAAGTTGAAGGTGGGGTATGACTCATCTTTCTGGGTAGCATGTTTGCCAAAATTGACTTAAAGGATGCCTACCTGCAGCTCCCCCTCTAAGAACTTATTAGTGACCAGTAAACTGTTTGAACTTCTCTGATGCAACTGACTGCTTTTCAGCATGTCCAGTGTACCACCTATAGTCCAAATATACTTAGAGCAGTTAATCGGGCAAGTTCCTGGTAAGGCTAACTGTAGGGAGGATACTTTGGTGGCACTAAAAACTGGAGGACATCACTCATAATTTAGAAGTATTGCTCATTATTTTTCAGAAAGTGAATTTACATTGCAATTTGGATGAGTGTGAATTCTTTGTAAAACAAGTGGAGTATTTGGAACAAAGAGTCAGTGTTTCAGGTATCCGCTCCATCCCATCTTACGTGAGGCAGTCCAAAAGCTGCGTACCCCCAAGGACATCTCTCAAATGAAGTTGGTCCTGGATCAAACCAATGACAACTGCCACTTCATCCTTCGGTAGCGCTCAACAGTGGAGTCATTACATCAGCTCTTATAAAAAAACTTACCATGGAAATAGATGGACCAATGCTTACAGTGGCTTCCATAGTATTAAGCAGGCCATTCTCAAACATACTTGCCTAACACAACATGATACAGCAGCGTCAATGGTCCTCACAGGTGAAGCATCTGATTATGGGGTGGGGGCAGTGCTGTTGCACATTGTAAATGGGGTGGAACACCCTATTGCTTTGTTTTTTACACAATGAATCACACATAGATAAATTACAGCCAGGTCGAGGAGGCACTTGCCGTAACATCTGCCATAAAGAAATTCCATGATTTTTCTACACCCATCAGTTCACACTCTTCACAAAACACGAGCCACTCCTTCTGTCCCCATGTCCTTCGGCAGATCTTCCCACTTAGAGTGCTTGACACTTACAACACTGGGCCCTCTTTTTATCAAGTTACTCATACAGCATCCAGTTTCGTTTGACAGTGCACCATACTAATGCGGATCTTCTCTCCTGTTCACCTGTAGGGTAGGATCCCGTCTTCAACAAAGATCCCGAGGTCTGCTGCCACCTGCATATTGCAATGGCGGAAGCCATAAACTACCTTCCTCTTGATGCAAACAACATGAAGCACCAAATAGCACAGCACCATGGCAAGATCTTCAGATGTGCCCAATCTTGGTAGTCAGCCAAGAGAAAGCAACTACAGAACCCGTAACTTCAGTAATTCTTCAGAACATTTCTCTGGAAAACAGCAGTTTTTTAAAATGAGCAAAACAGTCAAACCTTCATTGTTTTGGTTAGCAGTTTCTGTCAGTTATGACCACCTTCAGAACTCATAGAGCAGTTGACATTCATGGAGTTTGTAATGACTGCTCCATTCACTGCCACTGCCTCCCAGCACAGTTGGTGGTTGATTTGGGGGTAGGAACCAAACAGCGAGGCCATAGGTCCCATCGGATTAGGGAAGGATGAGGAAGGAAGTCGACCATGCCCTTTCAAAGGAACTTAGGGAAATCATGAAACGCCTAAATCAGGATGGATGGACATGGGTTCGAACCATTGTCCTACTGAAGTCCCGCGCACTAACCACTGCGCCACCTTGCTCAGTCGCAATGTCATATGAGGTCTGAAGATGCTCAGTAACTGATTGAAACCAGTAACCAAAAAAATTAAGGCTTCTTGACTGTTTATGCTCTTTCAAAGGGCCAGAATTCTGGCCTTCTGCGATCACCACCATGACCTCTCTGCACTACATGTATTGTACTACTCCAAAGGGAAAATGGGCGAACACATGTTGATTCAATAGAGGGCCGTAGAACTACTCCACCAGGGACGCTGAGGTGGGGAGGGGTCTCACAAAACAGCTGGCCAGACATCACAAATACTGGTGAGAAATGGACACAGCATCACAAACTTGACCATAGCTGTTAAGTCCCATAGTGCTCAGAGCCATTTGAACCATCACAAACTTGCTTTCCACTTGTATCACTTGACAGTTGAAGCAAGTGGCCCCTGCACATTGATATTTCTTGTCGCCATCACCAACCCCTTGGTCAAGAATTCACCTGGATTCTGCAGGCCTCTTCCTGGAGACTTTTTGGCTCATTGTGGTAGATGCAGACTCTGGATACTCAATTATCTCAGGATGCCTTCTGCCACTTCCACTGCTACCATCCAGACCTTAGCCAAGATCATTTCCTTAGAGGGTCTCCCAGAAACTATAGTAACAAATAATCGTCCCCAGTTTATTTCCAGAGTTCCAGGAATTCTGTAAAGTTAACAGAATCACATTAGTCTGTACAGCCCCATTCCCCCAGCTTCAAATGCCCTAGCAAAAAGTTTTTTAAGAACTTTCATAGCTCAAATGTCTAAACTCTGCTAGCATCACTCAGTCTCTGATGCCCTCTTAACTTTTTCTATCCACTTACGGGGGACACCTTCATTGGTGGGAGAGGGGAGGTCATTTGCCATGAGACTTGAATGATGCCCGTTATGTTCCCAACGATCCATCATCCATCCAACACTTCCATCACATCAGTCCTTCCACATTCATCGCCACAGGTATGTCCCAAAAGACCCTGTCTGTGCAAATCTATATACCAGGGTTGGGCTATGATACGGCCAAGCCACTGTACAGTGCCTCCTGGGAAGGACCATAGTAGAAATCTCGTATGGTAGAAATCTTGTGTACTGATGTGTTCGGACACAAGCAACATCTTAACCAACTTCACCTATGGCAGGGAATGTCACAATTGGCAGAAAATCTGACACCAGTGTTTTTTTCCAGAAACCCTTGCACCAGAACTGACTCTGTTTACGCAGTGCAGTCAACTGTCCGGCGTTGTTCTTCAAACAAGATGTTGCATCCCTGGCGACTGGACTCTGCCAGCTTGGCGCATCTGGACTTGTCACTGTTCTCTATTTAATTTTTATGCATATTCCTAGTTTTCCTCTTGTTTCCCATTACTTTAATAACTTTGTTTTGTGTAACCATGTAACATCAATTTTGTTGCTCAAGATCAATCCACCTTTTGTTTCCTTTCTTATAACCAAGTTTTTCATTTGAATCCATTTGCTCTGTTATGGGGTGATTCTGCAAAAATTCATATCAATAGATTCCAATTAACTTTGATTTTTTAAAATAATTTTTACATTGTATGTATGTTTGCAGATATTCAGTTGAAAGCAGATAGTATATTATCAACTGAAGACATAAAGTCTGTAAATGAGTCTGCACCCTCATTATGGCAGTTTATTTGTAAAGGTCCACCTTGACTGCAAAAATTGTACACACAACTGTGAAATGTACAATTTTTTTGATAAAGACAGACCATTACAAATAATCATAATATTATTACCCTAGGGAAGCACTTGTTTTCAAAATCTCTGCGACATCAAATTTAGGAAAATCCTCTGCAGCCAAGATTGCTGGTATTTATATTTTATTTTACAATGACCATTTAAACAGAACCTTGCTGTCCTCATTGGATCTTTGGAAAATTCTTATTGACATTCATATGTGTCAGCAAAACAATGAGAACCCTTGTATAAGAATTTTCTGAAGATCTGATATGACAGCAATATTCTGTCAAAACCGTCACTGTGAAATAAAATAAAAATACCAGCAATCTTTGCTGCAGAAGATTCTTCTGTTCATTGATGACAGGGTGCTGTATATGAGCATGCGTAAGCTATACATCAATTTGACAGTTTTCTACTCCTCTACATCAAACTTAATGAAATCAAAGGCTGTGTATCACTCTATTTATATCTATTTGGGTTTCTTGTCAAATCAATGCCAGTACCATTATTTTTACTTGGCTCATTTTTCAGCATATTTTTAAACGTTGTGGATTCTAATTTTCTAATTTTTCTTTTGTTAACAACTTGTGTTTCCCTATGTTGTAACAACATCTGTAATAAATGACTTCACACCATTGCTAATTCATGTTCAAGATACTTTATTCTGACTCCCATTAGAGTAATGTAAATGAAGAATTGTTGCTCAGCTGAAATTAAGTATAGTGCATGCAGTTTCTGACAAGTAATTCTCATACGGTATCTTCATAATAACAATAATCTCCATGGTTACCGACAGTAAAAAGTTGAAAGCTGGTTTACTTTGCTTACCATTTTTTAACTTTTTTATCTCCTAATATGCCACAGTTAGCAAATAATATATTGAACTATCTTCAGTGTCAGTCTCTGAACAATGTGAAGGCCACTGTTCATGTATCTTGAAATTTTAACTCTGACATATCCGTACGTATGCCCCCTCATGCAAAAAGGTATTGTAAAAATTACTCAATGAACTCTCAACAGAAAAACATGTTACACCACTGTATAGAAATGTTAGTAAAATTCTCCACAGTCTATAGAGATACACTTTCAGTAGAACTGAAAAATGTGAGTCGCAAAACCCCAGATATTCAAATATATGTAGAAAGGCTTCCTTATGAGACATTCCTTTTATTCTGTACTGGAATTCCTAGTGATTCACAATTTTTGTTGATTTTTCCCCACCAAATTCCTAATAAACCTCTCTGTATGATTCCTGCATCTGAAAACCTTTCTAATTGTTTTCAAGTTGTTGGTTTTCTATTGTAGCCAATATTTAAACAGCATAAATACACCGTCCTTTGCATACTTAACAGTGTTGTTGTTCTTATTGTGGTCTTCAGTCCTGAGACTGGCTTGATGCAGCTCTCCATGCTACTCTATCCTGTGCAAGCCTCTTCATCCCCCAGTACCTACTGCAGCATACATCCTTCTGAATTGCTTAGTGTATTCATCTCTTGGTCTCCCTCTACGATTTTTACCCTCCACGCTGCCCTCCAATACTGGTGATCCCTTGATGCCTCAGAACATGTCCTACCAACTGATCCTTTCTTCTAGTCAAGTTGTGCCACAACTCCTCTTCTCCCCAATTCTACTCAATACCTCCTCATTAGTTATGTGACCCATCCATCAAATCTTCAGCATTCTTCTGTAGCACCACATTTCAAAACCTTATATTCTGTTCCTGGCTAAACTATTTATCGTCCACATTTCACTTCCATACATGGCTACACTCCACACAAATACTTTCAGAAACAACTTCCTGACATTTAAATCTATACTCGATGTTAGCAAATTTTTCTTCTTCAGAAATGCTTTCCTTGCCAGTCTACATTTTATATCCTCTCTACCTCGACCATCATCAGTTATTTTGCTCCCCAAATAGGAAAACTCCTTTACTACTTTAAGTGACTCATTTCCTAATCTAATTCCCTCAGCATCCCCCGACTTAATTCGACTACATTCCATTATCCTCGTTTTGCTTTTGTTAATGTTCATCTTATGCCCTCCTTTCAAGACACTGTCCATTCCATTCAACTGCTCTTCCAAGTCCTTTGAAGTCTCTGACAGAATTACAATATCATCGGCAAACCTCAAAGTTTTTATTTCTTCTTAACAGTAGTTAGTGAGTATTTCCTGGAATTTATGGAAATCTTCAGGCAATTCCATTTGTTTTAAATTTAGTGAGTACATCCATCTCTTTTGAACACATGAACTCTGTTTTCTCAAAGGAACTCCTTGGGATTTTATCATCATTTGCAAATAGTCTGAAAACATCATGCCAGTATATGACAGGTAAGGAATTACGGCACAAGGAGTTTTACAAATAATCCTCACTGTGCTTTTGGAGCTAGTTTCTGTCCAGTTGATTATTTTTTTTTTAGATTCATTTCTCTTTGCTCCAAACATGTTTTTACCTCAAACACTTCAGAGAGGTCACCTAAGATTCAAATCAGGAACCTGTGTGTGTGGGTGTGTGTGTGTGTGTGTGTGTGTGTGTTCAGTGGAGGAGATGTTTGCATTATTTCTGAACACAAAATTTTCTGAGACTGTTGATAACGAGCGCCACAGATCGCAAAATGTTTTGAAGTTTATGAAAATTTTAATCATGAAATTCTGTCATGAGACCGTAACCCTAACCACAATACTGTTTTTATTGCCAAATTCTTTCTCTATGCCTACATATTATGAGATGCATTCAACTAATTTTACCTCCAATTTTTTTCCTCACAAACTAAGCACATGAAAACTATAAAATTGTGTTACTTCTCGACATAATCTTCCTGCAGCTGTACACATTTTTCACAATGTGAATGTGTTTAGCAGTCTGGTTTGACACTGGAAAATCCCATCCATGTCTCATTCCTTGAAGAAAAGAAAAGAAAAGAAAGTCTCATTCATGCTATCATCACACCTCAACACTGCCTGGCAACAAGCCACATGCACAGCCTTGAGGCTGTCCATCAGTATTCATGGCACTTGTACCTGGAGAACACTTCCCACCATTTCAAGAATCACAAAAAATCCTCACTCTCTCTGTTGCAACTACAGGTCTGTGTGTCATCAGTCATGAATTCACAGTGAGTGCACACATTTAAAAGCAAACAACATATGTTATATCTATTCCACAAGCAGTGTGTGTGTGTGTGTGTGTGTGTGTGTGTGAATTGATGAATGAAATGTCCTTCCCTTTATTTCCCTTTTAAAGGTCCATACCTGTTCTATTCCTGCTGCAGTTTCATTAAAGGGACTAAACCTCCCAAAAGAATTGAAGGCTTATTGTATGTTCTTAATTATCTGTCAGCATCAGATATTCTTCACTTTATTTTCAGAGTGTGCTCTTTGATTTAAAATAATAATAATAATATCCCTCATATATTCAATCAATTTCTCAGGTAACTACACTAACAATACTTACCAGCAGCTTTCTTCCATGTCACTTGAGGCTTTGGAAAACCATCAGCTTTGCATTCAACTTTTGCATCACTTCCTTGAGCAAATGCTTTGTCTGTTGGTTCCAAAATCCATCTTGGTGGCACTATCAGAACACAACCAATTATATATTACTTTATGCCAATAGTGTACACTGTCAAGAAGTATTACACAAGCTGTTATGTTCCTTTAATACAGAACTGTTAATAATGGCCGCACATGGAAGTGACAAACAGGAAAAATCAAAATAATGCATTATTACTGGTAAATGGAAATGACTGAGTGATCACCCACATAAAAATACATTCTTGATTCAATTTGTATGCTGTTGTTGCTGTGGTCTTCAGTCCTGAGACTGGTTGGATGCAGCTCTCCATGCTACTCTATCTAATGCAAGCTTCTTCATCTCCCAGTACCTACTGCAACCTACATCCTTCTGAATCTGATTAGTGTAGTCATCTCTTGGTCTCCCTCCAGGATTTTTACCCTCCACGCTGCCCTCCAATATTAAATTGGTGATCCCTTGATGCCTCAGAACATGTCCTACCAACCGATCCCTTCTTCTGGTCAAGTTGTGCCACAAACTTCTCTTCTCCCCAATCCTATTCAATACTTCCTTATTAGTTATGTGATCTACCCATCTAATCTTCAGCATTCTTCTGTAGCACCACATTTCGAAAGCTTCTATTCTCTTCTTGTCCAAACTATTTATCGTCCATGTTTCCTTTCATAAATGACTTCCTGACACTTAAATCTATACTCAATGTTAACAAATTTCTCTTCTTCAGAAACGCTTTCCTTGCCATTGCCAGTCTACATTTCATATCCTCTCTACTTCGACCATCATCAGTTATTTTGCTCCCCAAATAGGAAAACTCCTTTACTACTTTAAGTGACTCATTTCCTAATCTAATTCCCTCAGCATCACCCGACTTAATTCGACTACATTCCATTATCCTCGTTTTGCTTTTGTTGATGTTCATCTTATATCCTCCTTTCAAGACACTGTCCATTCCGTTCAACTGCTCTTCCAAGTCCTTTGCAGTCTCTGACAGAATTACAATGTCATCGGTGAACCTCAAAGTTTTTACTTCTTCTCCATGGATTTTAATAACTTCTCCGAATTTTTCTTTTGTTTCCTTCACTGCTTGCTCAATATACAGATTGAATAACATCGTGGAGAGGCTACAACCCTGTCTCACTCCCTTCCCAACAACTGCTTCCCTTTCATGTCACTCGACTCTTATAACTGCCATTTGGTTTCTGTACAAATTGTAAATAGCCTTTCGCTCCCTGTATTTTACCCCTGCTACCTTCAGAATTTGAAAGAGCGTATTCCAATCAACATTGTCAAAAGCTTTCTCTAAGTCTACAAATGCTAGAAACATAGGTTTGCCCTTCCTTAATCTAGCTTCTAAGGTAAGTCGTAGGGACAGTATTGCCTCACGTGTTCCAAAACTTCTACAGAATCCAAACTGATCTTCCCCGAGGTCGGCTTCTACTAGTTTTTCCATTCGTCTGTAGAGGATTCGTGTTAGCATTTTGCAGCTGTGACTTATTAAACTGATAGTTCGGTAATTTTCACATCTGTCAACACCTGCTTTCTTTAGGATTGGAATTATTATATTCTTCTTGAAGTCTGAGGGTATTTCACCTGTCTCATATATCTTGCTCACCAGATGGTAGAGTTTTGTCAGGACTGGCTCTCCCAAGGCTGTCAGTAGTTCCAATGGAATGTTGTCTATTCCGGGGGCCTTGTTTTGACTCAGGTCTTTCAGTGCTCTGTCAAACTCTTCACGCAGTATCGTATCTCCCATTTCATCATCATCTACATCCTCTTCCATTTCCATAATATTGTCCTCAAGTACATCGTCCTTGTATAGACCCTCAATTTGTATATAGATACAATAATAATGTTTGCAGTATACTTCTACACAGAGTAGTGTGTGTGGGCATGTGTCTGAGGGGGGCGGTGGGGAAAGGAGAAGTCGATAGAAGGTGGTCTGTGTTTTGCTTTATCTATTCTGTATGATGAGCTGCAGACTTTCTTTACATGTTTACATTCTATTCTGCATTTTTTATCAGAACATTCAATGCTTACAGTGCAATTTTTTTAAATTTCTACCAGGATATGTATTTAATTCATCTTGGGTTCAACTCTTTTTCATCTCACTCACATTACTTTGTGCCAATACTTAGCTGTTGCATAGTTACATTTCCTTTCTATTTTATATTTATTTACATTTATTGCTGTTGAACATTCCTGATCTATTTAGAGCTTTTTTGTTGGTCACATACAATAGTGAGAACTTCCATTGCAATTTTTTGATATTTCTTGTTTGTCACTCAGTTTGTTATTAAATTAAAAGTATCAAAATTTTTCTGCAACAATTTAATGAAAAACAGAGACAGGTTTTTCAACTACAGCAAGTGTAATACTAATATACTGTTCACTACTGTAATTTCTCTTTTTTTATAATTTTATTTGTTTATTTTTCAATTTTGGTATGAATACTGTCTCAAGCAGCATTTAATCAAAAATTTTATAGAAAAAGTGAATATTACTTGAAATTATCGTTTGAAAATATAATTCTTTGATAACTTTTTGCAGATTTTAAAATACTTCTCAACACTTGAAAAAAAAAGCTTGAGACTTCTTTTAAACATTTGCATTTTACAAAAGAACAACTACTATATATGTAATATTATGAAAGATGCCAGCAGATTCTCATTTGTTTTGAAGGGCCCATATCACAAAATTTTGAAATAACTTCATAGAAAATTACATTTATTGTTATAGATATAAACTGCAGCATTTTACAACTAGGAAAAAAATCATTTCTGATTTAATTATATTAATGTGAGAGAACAAAAAGTGGTGAATTTGTTACGTAAGTTATGAAAGTTAGTTGGGTACCACAGATGTCTCAAGCCTTTGACTGCCAACAAAATTCAGTCAACATAAATGCTTACAGCAATTTCCAGTTTACTGTGATAGTAAATTAAAACTGTTTCTTCATGAGTAAATTTCAGCTATAATGAAAATCTGCTGTCATTGAAAATCAAATCCACACATAAAATAAAAGCTAAAAATGTTTTCATGGTCAATAACAAAGTGCCAGGAATTTATGTTTACCAATGAATGATTTGCTACATCGTCATATCCTAAACAATTTTACTTTTGTTGGGCATTTGTGTTATCACTGCACATTGGGATGAGGTATTCATCCCACATTTATCATTTTCAATTTTAATTACATCAAAGAAAATAATCAATTTTTGAAAATATAATATAACTGGATATGTAACAAAATCTACTCATCACGCAGCAGCAGAACACATAATATACAGGTTAAGGATATTTTCAAGCTTTTGGAGTCAGTGGCTCCTTTCGAAAGAATCATTGGAAGAGAAGGAAGAGGGTTTCAGAAAAATGATTGGTGAGGTTTAGGAAATGGGAAGACTTTTGAAAAGTCACGCGGAACTCTGGGTCAAGGAAGGCTTTATGGACAGGATGAGTAGGAAAGATTGATTGTTAGGGACTGCACCAGATGAGATATCTCACCTGACCCAGGGTTCTGTGTGACTTTTCAAAACTCCCTATCTGCTAAACCTTGCCAATCCATTTTCTTCACACCTCTTCTTTCCCCTACAACCCTTCTGCTAGAAGAAGCCACTGGCTCTGAAAGCTTGCAAATTTCCTTAACTTTCATATGTTTCAGTACATTTTTTATCTATCCCGTTAATTCCATTTAAAACAATGAAGTAATGTTTTGCAAGTCTCAAAAATATTATCTATGTGAAAAAGTCTGCTGATATCTGTCCAATACAATTCCCATTTGGGGCTTTCATACAACAATGTTATCCAACATACATAATTTAATACAATAACAAAGTTAAAAATGCTGAAGTAATTTGAAGGGTCTGATGTATTTGAATGTACAACAAAATGGCTTAAGTAATTCAAGTAACTCAAATGTACATTATGACCAAAAACATTTTTAGCTTCACAAGTAAATTACAATCATCTACAAACATGCAAATGCAACTGCATGCAGGAATTTATGGTAGTGAACAAACAAAAGCTAAAGCACAACTGCAAAATAATAAGTTTAATAGAGAAACATGCATTAGTAACTCCACAAACTCTTAAATACAATGTTAGTGACCAGTGTGTTTTCCTTTTGTTATGTTAGATCAAACATATATTTGAAAGCCTTGTTCAAATAAAATTAATATTTTTTTCAGACAGTTAAAATAACAAGGGCCTCCTGTATTATGTCTTGATTTTATAGAGCCTTCATTTTAATAGGGATAACAACATGAGAGGCAATATTTCTTTTCCAAAATTAGGGGAAATTAACAGGAGGCAGGATATTCCCTTTCCATTGGAACAATTTTATTCAGGAACCACATACTCCACGTACTGAGTTAGTTCGGCTCCTTGATTCAAAATATATTAAGTTAACAGAGAGATACTTAATGTCCAAAGATGTAAAATTCATATAACAAAACGCTACATCACTTTTGAATAACACTACTATGTTTTCAGATATTATCTACCTTTCTCCTACTGCAGGGAGCAGTGTGAATTTAAGAGTATGTGGCACAATTTTAACAAAAGATAATTTTAGACAGAGAGGAGAAATAGTCAATGAGGGGTGTGGAATAGGAATGCCTTGTCCTCCCACTAACTGCAAGAACTGCTCAAGGACTTAACTTGTCCTACAAAATAAAAAAAGAGAAACAGGAAGGAATAAAGGAGTGGATAAGGACAAAACCCTGAATCAATCTTCAGGAAAGCTGGCAATGTGGCCTAAGTCAACACCAGTTCCAAGAAATGAAGAAATATTCTGAGCAGCAAACTAGCTATCCTTAACTTTTCTGACCAATATGCTAATGAAGAATATGCACCAGAGTTCCAAAAACTGCATTATCTTTCAGTTGTGGACCTGTTGTTCGTATTCTGCATGTGTTACAGTTTTAATTGCAATAAGAGTAAATGATAGTTGTTTCACAGTTTCAAATGATCTCTCATATTATTTGGGAATGTCATCCACATAACAAAATAATTTAACTTTCATGTCAATGTTATTAGACTGAAATATAATTGTGCTAACAATATTTTGCTCAGAATTTCTCAACGCTATTTTTTGTAACTAACTTTTTCTCGAGGAAATCTGCGTAGTGCCCATGTACATATTAAAAGGTAAACACATTAAAGTTCATAAACTGTTTCTCGCAAATATTATTTACCCTTGACAATTAGCTGAGCCTTTTGTTTTGTCTGACCACCAGCATTTGTGGCAGTACACGTATAATTTCCTGCATGTCTGAATGTGACACTCTGAATAATAAGCAGACTTGTCTGTCGACCGACATTTACTGTGGTTGTTCCCATTGTAGGAGTTACTGCTTCATTGTCCAAAAACCATTGAAAATTCATTGGGAGATCACCCTTTGATGCAATGCATGACAACTGTACATATTCCCCTTCACTGCTGTATTCAGATGATAATGTTATGGGGAGTAGAACCGGTATCTCTACAGACAAAAATAAAACAAAAATCTGAAAGAATGAGATCCTTAATTTTTAATTTCATAGAAGAAAATGAAAACAAGATGCCATATTTCTGTATTCATTGTACAATACTGTCAGAAACAACTCAAAGGTACAAAAGGTCAAAATAAATGACAAAACATGATCCACAACAGGTATTATTTCCTTCAAATGTCACTCCTGTTGAAAACACACCCTATGTAAGTCTTTTAATGTTCTCTTCACATTTGCAATAAAAGAAATGAAGATATGTTGTAAAGAGTAAGAAAAACAATGAAACTGTTTTCCACAGAGGCATTTTTAAAAAGATGAGACTCTTATTTAAATAGTACACAACCATCAGAAGTGTTTTAATAGAGCTGCAGTTCTGTGAAAATATGCATTCCAACTTACTTCACTCATCTCTAAGTTTTTCCATATGATGACATCTATAAAACACCATGAGAGAAGGAATGAATGAATAATGGCAGATGACAATTAATTTCATTGTTTTATTCTCCACTACACACATAAATTTTCAAAACAAATGACAGAAAATGCTGCAGCACTCAATTTTTACTTTTACTTGTTTCATATAGCAGTATTATTTGTTTTCCCTTTGGAAAAGGACGAGGGAGGGGAAGGGCATAGGTTCTTTGCAAAGCAACTAATCTGATGAGAACTCAACACCTAATCAACCCACATTGCTGAAATTATTATTGTAAGTATGATTAGAAGAGTGTTCACAAAAGATGTGGCGTGAGATGACTTCCCAGTGAATTATAATAAATGTCTTTATAAATGGATTTTAATGTGGGAACTGTAAATTACCTCATGTGAGGTAAGATGTTATTTTTTCTGCTGTAGGGAAATCGATTAGCCTGGTAACAGCATCGAAAAACTATTTTTTGGACTCTTCTATGAGAACTAGCTCACTAATTATGTCTTCTGCAAACCAGATGTACTACAGATTTACAAGAGGAAAGACAATGGTAGTCACTTCCAAAATGTTCAACTTTTTACTAACGCAGTAAAGCATGTAGAGTAAGTTACAAGATATCACTTGTGTGGAGTGAGTAAGGAGGACATGTACATGCTTCTATCAGCTTAATAATTATGGAATGTGAAGCATCTCATACCATTAATATCAAGACTTGTCGTATAATTGACAGTTCCAGCTGTATTACGAACAGTACACGTGTAATTTCCACGGTGTCCAGAACTTGCTGGATCTATAAGTAAAGAACTAGCCCTTCTCCCAATCTTAGTGGTGCTGATCCCCATCTGTGAGGATAAGTGTGTTCCTTTGAAGCTCCAGCTGATGTCAAGAGGACTGTCACCCTCAGATACAAGGCATGTAACTTGTGCAGCTTGTCCAGCAAAAATTGGGGCATCAAAATGGAAGGGAACAATCCGAGGCATAACTGGAAACCATATCAAAACAAAGAGGGAGCTAAAAAAAATTCAAATTACTTATTCCAAACTGCTTGCACAGAAGTGTAAAATAACTGAGAAAACTCAAAATCAAAATTTCACAGTAAACTGCTGCATAAATTAAACACATACAAAGCATGTAAAATGTACCAACTGGATTGCCTCACTAAACCTCCACTAACCATAGGATATGATAGAAACACTGGAAATGAACCTCTCACAGAGTTGCGCAAACAATACTGTGTACACAATGCTTTACATTCTGTTCATATCGATGGAACTGATAATCCTGGGTACAGCTGCTGCCATATCTTCTCTAACAGAGACTGAAAAGACGGCACATTTTTATTTATGCAGTATATAGCAGCAAATAATTGAATTAATGAACCCAAATAAGCCACACATTAATTGGTAAAACAACAATATACTACATACTTCAATGTTGTGGATACATGGAAAAGCTGAGATTATTTCTGACATCAGATATTTCTTGTGGACTATATACACATCAAGAATAAAATTCTCTTTCTCTTTCACACTCCTTTAAACATAGTGAGTGGTAGAAGGAATGGAAGGAAGGTGAAAATAGCCCTGCACAAAAAACTCTTGTTCAGTATTATGTTAAGTCATCTTCACACATGCCTCTACCTAAGCATTTATATGACACATACTGCCCTATTTCAGCATACCATGAATATTGAGACTAGCTGTGTAGTTCACAGTTCCTGCTGGGTTTCTGACTGTGCAAGTGTAATTTCCCCGGTGACCGGAACTTGCAGGGTCTATCAGTAACATGCTGGCTTTTCTCCCAGCTTTCATGGTTGAAATACCCATTTGTGAAGACAAGTGGGTCCCCTGGAAACTCCACATTATGTCAAGGGGAAAATCTCCCTCTGAGACAAGACAAGTTACTTGTGCTGCCTGTCCAGCAAAAATGGGCGAGTCGAAATGAAAGGGTACAATCCGAGGTACAACTGCAAATTACACATGAAAAAAACATAAATATTTGTCTTTATGACATATGAATGAACGATGTATTAATCCACTAAAGAAAAAATAATTTGTTGTTATGAAGATACGTGGGAAGTAAAGAAATGGAAGCACAAGAGACTTCTAGGCAATAAACTATCAAAGTTATACTTCTACATTAGAAACGAAGAATCTAATTTCAGACGTATGAAGAAAACTGAAAATACGCAGTCATCGTTAATTTTATATACAATATGTTGTGTATAATGAATTCACGGTATCATTTTTGTATGTTTCTTTTCATTTCTTGGCTCATTTTCATTTTAAATATTTGCCTGATACACAAACTATTTTACATTTCAACACCACATCAGAGATGGGTTCCACTTCTCTATCAACAGCTACTGTAGTGCACTCCTCTACACAGGCAAAATGCCTTCGAAAAAAATTATGGATTGAAATTGAGCAATGCCATATCCTTACCAAAGCAAAAGGTAAAAATTAGAAACTGAATGAATGCAGGCTGAATTAAGCTTTCTCCTGGTGCTGCAAACACTATCATATCAGAAAGAAATAGTGGAGAGAAAAAAATTGATACAGAACATGAATTTAATGGCATATATGCAAAAGAAACTTAATTACCCCTGAATACACACTCCCCTGCATGCTGAACAAACCATTGACAACCAGCTGAGCAGTATAATTGTCAGATCCAGCGAAGTTGTGCCCTTTGCAAGTGTAAAAACCAGCATGGTATGCTGATATTGGTTCTATTGTTAGAACACTGGCACGGTGCCCAACATTGACCACAGAGAGGTCAAAACTTGGAGAGAGAGTTTTCCCATTAAACTGCCAAGAAATATTGAGAGGAAGATCTCCATCCACTGAACATTGTACAGTGGCATGCTGACCACTATTGGCATGAGCAGGGCCATCTCCAAAAGTGAATGGAGCAACTTTTGGATGAACTGTAGTAACAAATAAAGATTATAGTCATACAGGATCCATACTTTCAAATATGTGAGATGCAACCACTGAACATGAGAAGTAATTATCAGAGAGAGTAAAAGAATAATTTGTTTTAAATAGTGAATCTCAGCTATAATTGTACAGCAATTTGGTAAACACAGTACTGTGACAAATCACACATTTTTTCCTATTTTCTTACAATATCTGCTTCACAAAAAATGCATAATGGCAAATGCTGACATCATAACTATAAAACAGACCCTACATCATCAAATAATCTGGCACATCTGTTTTAACTAAATACAAGATTCATATACTGATTCCGAAGCTGATACACTCAGGTTTATATTTAAATATTTCAAGATACCACAGAGAGTCTTTAACACGTATTTTTGCAAAGAAATTAGCAGCAATTTCAAAGTTCAGCACCAATACTCATGTATATTTTGTACTAATGAGAATGTATCAAGTTTACAGTTCATCATTAAGTTTCCCCTTCACTAAGTTTTTTTTATTGGACTTGACTGACTTTTTCAGAATAGCCAAATTTTGGAGGAACAACATTTACCAAGAACAGACACAAATTTATGTTTTACTTTAACAATAAAGCAATTTCAGGCATGTATTTGCACTATAAAACACTGAAGACAAAACGATGCTTGACATTAATGATCAATATTGTGTGCTCAAAGTTGTCAGGCTACATACTGCCCCATAAATCCACCTAGTAATAGACAATTTTTTCCGGAAAGACCAAGAAGAAAATCTATTACTGTAAGTAAGTGAAGTTACATGATAATGCTTGCTTCAAGGTGAGATTATACCTCAAATTGTGTTCTAGTAAACAAACAATAAACCTCAGTATTCATTAAATATTAAGATGTCCAACATTCTTGATACAGTATAATTGTTAAATTTCTCTGGTACACAGTCTTTGAAATATAGACTGCAGTTTTAGCGCCTTCTGGACTGGAATATAAATAATAGCACACAAACATCTTATGTTTATGAATACTGTTCTACCTTCAACCTAGTGGTAAATGTCAAGCCTAATTTATTTTATAAACTTAATTCATTGACTTCTATTCATGAACAAAAAGGTGGAAATGAAATATAAAATGGGGGGGGGGGGGGGGGGGGAGGAACATATTGGGGAGATCTATACACTGAAGATTCAGGCACAACCAAGAATTTTTGCATCCAGTACTAGCTCCTTGGAAGACTTAAGAGAAAAAATGAAGAGAAAAATGAAGAACACTTAAGGTACCAAGATAAATGTCTGTGAAAATTACCTACAGCCATTGTACTGGGTACTGAAGAAAAATGGAACAGAACAAAGGGAGAATGGTTATCTAGTTTAAAAGCTTATGGTGAAGAATATAGTTAATTTACATCACCTCTGAAAATGAACCTCAGATGAAACATAAACACATGAGCATAGTATGAAAAATTATTAGTTAGTTGCATTCGGGAAAGATAATTTTGATTTACTTTTTTTAAAACAGAGTTGAATCGTTCAACAACTTGGACTCTCTCACATATAGACTGAGAACAGAACAAATTTTAAGTGAGTTTCTTTAAGGTTGTTGGTGAACACATCTGATAAAAATGTTCTACACCACATTCCCCTGAGTGGCCACTACAACACAACAGCACATCTCTTAAAGATTCTCACAGTGTCATCAATTACTTAGCTGCATAGAACAATGACTGCATGTCACACTATCAATGCAGTGAGACATTCAACTGTTAAGATTTTTTTAAATTCAAATCATATCTATATGCCAAATAATTTGAATCATCACAGAGTGACCAACAAAACATCTGCATCTATACCTATACTCTGGAAGGCACCTTAGAGAGTGCAACAGAGGATCATTCTGGTACCACTATCTTTTTCCCCCTCCCCTGTTCCATGCATGAATGGCAAACTGTCAGTATATCTCCATATTAGCTGTAGTTTCTCTGATTTCCTCATTGTAGTCATTTAACTAGACAAGCATAAGTGCCCACTTCCCATCTCTCTCAGAATTTTAATAGTAAACCTCTTTATGGCCCGCAGTGGCTCTCTTCTACAGTCTGCCACTGGCGTTTGTTGAGCATCTCTGTGAAGCTTTCACACCAACAATATGATGTTGTAATGAAATAGGCTGATCTTAATTGGATCTTCACTATCTCTGCCACTATTCCAACCTAGCGAGAGTCCCATATTGATGAGTAATATTCAAGAACTAGTTGAACAAATATTTTGGAGGCTACTTCTTCTGTGGCTTAATTACACCCCCTTCTGGTTCATTCAGTGAATCTCAGCCTGGCATTTGCTTTTCCTGTATTTTTTTATGTGGTCATTCCACTTTATGTCATTCCACATGGTTAATCCTAAGCATTTTATGTCCATTACTGTTTCAATGATTTGTCATCTATAATGCAATCAAACAGTAGTCGATTTCTTCACACATTTATATGTAGTACATAACATTATGTACATGCATGGACTACTGCCACTCCCAGCACCAATTATTGATCTCTGTACTTCTCCTGCAGTTCGCTAAAGTCTTCCAGCATTGCTAATTTGATATTAACCAAAGCATTACCTGTGAACAGCCTCATGGAGCTTTTGTTGCTATCAAATACATCATTTGTAAATACTGCAAACAGAAATGGCCCTATCACACTTCCTTCGGATACTCCTGAAATTACCTTTACATCCACTGATTTTGTTATGTTAAGACTGAGATGTTGAGTACTATCTTCAAAGAAAAGCTGAAACCAGCCACAAATCTGCTTTGATATTCAGTAATCTTGCATTTTCTTCACTAAACAGATCTGTATCTCATGCCTTCCTGACATCTTACAGACAATGAGCGAGCTGAGTTCATAAGACTGCATAAAGATAGTTGTCTATTATGTTGGAAACACTGTTCCAATATCTCTGTTACAACTGACATACACTTTGAGTCAAGTGCATATAGCTTAAAAAGAATATGTCAAAAAAGATCACTTTCTCTCACATGCCTCCTTCATACTGCACAATCCACTGTATGATGCCTGGTGCAACTATCATGTTCCACTAACATACCCTACTCTGTCAAAATGATACCTACTATCACCACCTTCACATCATTTGCCATCTGGTGTCAACTGGTGGATGAAGAATTCCTCTGGCCTTTTCCATGCACAACTGTTTTCACCTATACTCATCCATGTTGCTCCTGCACATTTCCATTAGGTCATTTTCTTGTCTTGGGATACAGTAAAGATCTTTCTTCATCAATTTACAAGCCCTGCAACTGACTACGTGCCATATCCATCTTCTTTCTATTGACACTGCAATTGTAATTGCATTATCTACAGAAATTTGTTTCCTGAGCCTTTCATTTGTTTCCTCATACAGTCATTCTCAACAATCATATCTCCATTGCTTGATGAGCAATTCTCAGTTTTTGAATGGTTTTTGCAGTATAACCTACTTAGTACACCAGAAACAACCCAGGTTATTTTCACTCTTCTGTTTATTTCTTTAGCTGTCCAACCAATGATTATCTTCAACTGCCTTAAACATACAAGCTCCAACTATTTTTATGAGTCCACTGTAAATCTGTGGTATTCTCTGGTAATGGAAAGCCCTTACTACAATATAAATAGTGGAAGGAGTCAAAACACTAACTCACAGACTAGTAGAAGGCACATAAACAAGAGTGAGAACGTCTTTAGCTTTTGGACAAATCCTTGTTCAGAGCTACTAAGTACACACACACACACACACACACACACAGACGGACAAATCCTTCTTCAGAGCTACTGAGTACACACACACACACACTTTTTTAAGCTGTGGTAGAAGCAAAAAGCACAATCTCACCAACAAAAATGAAGCCAGTTCACATATTCCTTCTTAATTTTCGGATCTGAAGCATTTCCCTAGAATGTCTGGGAATAGTTTTGCTGTCACAGATCAAGTCTAATGAAAGCTTTATCACTGATGAATATACATTTTTTGGTGTACTGACACAGTTTAAATAAATGACTTTTTTCCTAAGACTGTTAGCATCCCTTGTAAGCTTTCCATTCCACAATACCCACTTCCCAAACTATACTGTTACTTGCTACTTTGCCTGAATAAATTCAAATCATTTTTCTCATGTGTTTGATGATAATTTTAGTGAATATCTTGTACAATGCAAAGAGAAGGCTGACAGTACTATAGTTTTTATGTCTTGTTTGCCTTATTTCTGGTTTTGGTTTAGTTTTCTTCGTACTCTTCTTGTTTGCAATTGTTTCTCACATCAAATTTCCATTGTATGTTCTCACAAGCTTGTGAAGCATATCCAACCAGCTGATTTTATCATGTTCCTTATTATCTCTCTATTTATTCTGTTTTACCTAGCTTTATCAGTCGTCTTGTTATATTTTATTTTATTTTATTTCTTCATGCCTGGCATTATTTTTTCTGTTATCCTTTTCAAGCCATTGTTGCTTTTCTTTATGCATTCAAATTCCTCATTTTCTAAAGATTTAAACTTGTTGCTTCATTTAACATAGTATATCCCTTTATTCTGAAATGTCATACCCCACAATTACGATGAGACTGCTTCTTTCTACTTTTGTAACATTATGTACAGTTTCTTGATTGTTTAGTAAAATAATGCCCATTTCATTTTTAGTTCCACCTGTTTGCAGATGAGACCATTTTCTATTTGGTTTCTTCTGGTAGAAAGGGAAAGAACAAACATATTCATGTCAGTGAATCCTACTAATGCACTGCCTCTATTATTTCTCATACTATTGAATATTTTTTTTATTTATTTAAAACAACTAGTCTTGCTATTCTGTCTAAGGTTCTTCTAATATCCATAATATTGTTTCCGATTTTCTTGTTTACAATAAGGCATACACCTGAACTTCCTATGTGCTCTGTTCACCTTTAGCAAAACATATGACATGGTTTAAATTCTGCTTGATCTTCATTTTAAATACTCCAAAAAGTCCCATCTGACCTTACTTAAGCACTCTTTCTACTCCACTAGCTCACCTAATGCAAATTACTGCACCTAAATAAAAAGAATATAAGAAGTCATGAGTCCAATATATGTGTCACTGCGTATTTAGTCAAACTCTGAATAGCAAAGCAAATGCACAAGTAACTGGGAGTTGTTCCACAGCACATTACACGAAATGGAAGGTATGATAACAACAGCCCCATAGAAATGTTCTGATTTAATACTTGTGAACCACCAAAAGGACAACCTCAATAAATCAGAGATCAGTACACATTAGCTGAGAAACAAAAAAGTAAATACAGTCCTGAGAGAACACACACAATCAGATGGAAGCAAAATTACAGTAAATGCTCAGATGAAATACCATTCTAAGGTCACTAATATCACCTGTTGCAGGCACATGAATATTGTTCATGTATCAGCCTTACTGTGTATCTCTCCAAAGCAAAGAACCTCTTTCGAAAGAATACTGTTAGTTGCAAACAGGTTGTTACATCTACTAATCGGACAGTGTGCACTTTTAATAGCATACTGCAAACAACTCCTGCCATCGAGAGCAGCCTCAGATGCTAGACAATTAACACAAAAAGCGATTCAGAAGAACCATGAAAGTGAGACTAGACACCTCTTGTTTTGATGTTGGGATCCAGAAAGAATGTTTGTACCTTTCATAGATTCACACGAATATGACTATAGTTTATCATTTAGAGGTCAATGCAGATATATCGTGGCAGTCATGTTTAACCAAAACTTGCCTTGTAGGAGCATTTGAAACAGGGAACAAACAAGACTACAGAGGTGTTATGTTTATGTGATGATCTCACAGATGAGGAAAATATTGCATGACAGAAGATTAGTGAATTTTACATTACTGATTGTCATTATTCAAATTGCAGATAATGGACTTCATTGTTCTCTGATTTCTCTTATTTGAACATACACTGCCTGGCAACAAAAAGTGAAACATGCATAAGGGGAGAAGAACATGAGGTGAAACTTCAGAGATTGGGAAGGTATGTGATTACAAAATTGAGCCAAATTTACAAAGTACCTGGCAATATGAGGCCACTTCTCACTACGATGCCTACATTGATTTGGTCGTAAAGGGTGTCACAGAGCCACTGTCCCCTCTCCCGAGTCTAGCCAGTCCACGACTGCCGTAACCGGTCGTCTATAGCCTGTATACTGGCGCCGGTGCTGAGTCAATGCCCAAGCTGGTACCACGTATGTTCTTTAGTGGACAGATCTGGGGGATCTTCCTGGCTACTGGAGTAACTCGGCGTCACACAGACAGTTCATAGAAATACTTGCCTTTTGTAAGCAAACATTGTTCTGTAAAAAGAATCTCACTGCAAAACTGTTGCGAGAGAGGTAACACGAGAGAACGCAAGCTGTCCTCGATGTACCAGTACTTTTGTTCTGTCAGATTTCCCTCAATCACTACCACCCTCAAATCAAACACAATGGCTACCCAGCGTGACTAACACCCCTACACCTCTCCAAAACAGTTTTCAGGTCACCACCACTCTCTCCGATGATAGTCTTCCAGTATAGTGCAGAGTGATTCATCGCTAAACAAGGCGTGACATCGTCACAGCCATTTGTATTGTAGTATTAACAGCGGCCCATGCATGGAACATTAACTATCTAATTCAGATGCTGCTAGTCTCCAAACAATGCCGGAGTATGACAATAAAGTTTCAGAATGTCCATTATTTGTTATTGGATTGCAGACACAGAGTTTAAGGGTTACAATTGGTTGTGGCTCACTAAAGAAACCCCCCTCCCCCCATGTGGTGATGAGATATAATTAACTGAAAGCTTGACAAGTATGTCAGCCTGCAAATTCCCATGCAGCCCAACATCATGCCACTGATATATCTGAATGCCCCATAAACCTGGATATCGCAAAATTCGACCAGTTGGCCAAATGGGGACTCACAATGAGGCCTCTCTCAAATTCTAATTCTGTAAGGTGCTGATAACGCTGTCTCACAATGGTATTCGGCATCTCTGTGTCCTTCACAGTGATTACTCAACATCTGACACTGTCCACAACCTTATGTACTCTACTAGGACTGGTAACAACAATAAAATTAACAATACTGATAAACAATGGTATGTGTATTTGTTTTTCTGCAAGTATAATTTGGCAAAATAATAACCCATGATAATAATAATAATAATAATAATAATAATAATAATATTGGACAATCTCCCCTCCTGTTCAGCATAGTACTCGATAAGATCATCACCTGGAAGAATAAAATACCTATAATAAGTATGGGAACAAAAGATAAACAAATGAACATTAGATGTATTGCTTTTGTGGACAATGTGTTAATAATTATCTGGTCTCCTGAGGGAGCCAGCCCCACTCTTGAGTGAGGCTAGAATATCAACAATTTCCCAAAACACAGACTGCTACTTACTGTAAGGATATACACCTACATGTATACTCTGCAAATCATATTTTAAGTGTCTGGCAGAGGGTTCATCCAACAAACTTCACAATTTTGTATATTATTCCAATCTCATATAGTGTGTGGAAAGAATGAACACCTATAGCTTTCCGTATGAGCACTGATTTCCCTTATTTTAGCATGGTGAACGTTTCTCCCTATGTAGGTTGGCATCAACAAAATATTTTTCCATTCGAAGGACAAATTTGGTGATTGGAATTTCATGACAATATTCCTCCACAGTGAAAAATGCATTTGTTTTAATTATGTCCATTCCAAATCCTGTATCATTTCTGTGACACTCCCTCCCCTATTTTGTGATAATACAAAACATGCTGCCCTTCTTTGAACTTTTTGAATGTACTTCGTCAATCCGATCAGGTAAGGTTTCCACACCTCACAGCAGTATTCTAAGAGAGGATGAACAAGCATAGTGTAGCAGTCACCTTAGTAGATCTGTTACATTTTGTAAGTGTCCTGCCAATAAAACACAGACTTTTGTTAGCCTTCCCCATAACATTTTCTATGTCTTCCTTCCAATTTAAGATGTTCGTAACTTCAATTCCCAGGTATTTAGTTGAATTTCCAGCCATCAGTTTTTACTGATTTATCATGTAACCGAAGTTTAACGGATTCACTTAAGCACTCATGTGGATGACGTCACACTTTACATTACTTAGGGTCAATTGACAAGTATCACACCATACAGACATCTTTTCTAAATTGTTTTGCAATTTCTTTTCATCTTCTGATGATTTTACTAGTTGATAAACAAGTGTGTCATCTGCAAACAATCTAAGACAGCTACTCAGATTGTCTCCCAAATCCTTTATATAGATCAAGAACAGCAAAGGACCTATAACACTACCTTGGGGAACACCAGAAATCCTTTCTGTTTTGTTGCTGACTTTCCGTCAGTTACTAAAAACTGTGACCTCTCTAACAAATTAAGTTGCAGACAGGCGTAATTATTACACATAAGGTTTTGGCCACAGCCTTCATCAGAAAAAGAACAAGGAACACACACTATCCATTCACACAAGCACGAACAACTCACACACACATACATGACCATCATGAGGTGGGCTTGCTTGTGTGGATGATTGACATGTGTTTTGCTCCCTTTGTCTGGTGATGGCCATGGCCAAAAGCTTATGTGTAAGTGTCTTTTAATTGTGCCTGTCTGCAACTTCACTAGTCATCTTTATGGCAGGTAGCAATCTATCTTTTCCTTTATTGTTGAAAAAACACAATACATAGCTCCAAGAGCCCAAACCTGGCAACACTTACAACCAAGTATGGCAACAGCAAGCAAGTTACACAACTGACGTGTCTACATAAAATTATTGGAAATACTAGCAACAAAAGAATAGCTAACAAAACATGTGCAGAAAAATTGTGTAAAGCCTACCTGGAATATT
Organism: Schistocerca gregaria; assembly: GCF_023897955.1. NCBI lineage: Eukaryota > Metazoa > Arthropoda > Insecta > Orthoptera > Acrididae > Schistocerca > Schistocerca gregaria. Next base: position 39,898,968 of record NC_064925.1, on the reverse strand, counting down.
TACAACAAGAAATCGGTGTCCATCAAGGTCAAACATTGTTACACACACACACACACACAGTCAGTCATTCTGACAAAAGCAATCTACACTTTGTAGATGTCATCATTAACTACCAATGACAAAAATATCAAGCAAATTGGAAGACAAATATTGAGAAAAATATCTGGACCCAAAAGTCTAGATATTATCTGCATGCACATAAGCTCAAAAGAACTTTAGTCACTGACAGCGCAGTTCACCTAACTTGCATGGAAAAGACACATGAAATTCAATGGTCATATACCATGAATGTATGACTGTAGTTCGACCAAGAAAATCGTTCACATCCATCAACAGAACCTGACAATGCAACATACAGTGACTGGTAGACACCCAACATGAGTCCACAGAAATTGGTATCGATCCACTGGCGGTGACATGGACTATATGTGGGCAAAAATCAATACAGATAACTTCATTCCCAAAAACCCAACTAGAAGGAATTTGAAACTTAACAACATGTTAATGCCAAAAAGAAGATGGCCCAAAGTATGAGGAAGCTTTGGCTAGATAAGAAGAACAAGAAAGCCAGTGCTAAGTAATGGCCCCATGTGCTTCTTAGAGGACGAAATGAAGTATGTAAGGCAGGTGGATCAGTGAAACAGGCGATTTGGCAATCATGGAAATAACATGTTACGTTAGGGATCAGAAAATGGAAGTGATGCCAAATCTTTGCCATAGAAATTGATATCAATGTTCAGTGTGAACAACACATTGTTGCCCTACGTGTGTTCTACAAAAACAGTGGCAGCTACATGGACACACAGTGCGTATTTCATGCTCACGACAATCTCTCTCATCATGCCCCAGTCCCATCAGCACGTTGGTATCAAAGTGTGGGTGCAGAGCATGGATCAAACAGGTGATATGGTGTGAAGGAGGACCAGAACTGCAAAACAAGTATGCACACCAAGGAATGTTGTAAGAGTGGAAGCAGCCTTCAGCCAAAGCCCCAGGAATTCTGCACGCATGCATGCGCTGCAACTTGACATATCGGATCGCAGTGTAAAGTGAATATTGCACAAGGAAGATCAATACCAACCATACCAAATTCAGATAGTGCAAAAACTGACTGTAGACAACTTCCCAATGAGACTATGCTTTTGCTGGGAATTGCTGGAACTCAGGAACAACAACCAGGCCTGTGAGATAATCTGATAGGGAGTGATGAAACCAATTCTTACGAGGACCACTTGCCATACCACACGGCATTCCATTAATGCGCTACAGAACATCTTTCTCGGTTATCTCATCTCCAAGAACTGGGACATCTCTTGGCCTCCAAGAGCCCCAGACCTTTCAGGGTGCAATTTATTCCTTTGGCGTCATTTGAAATATCTGATCTTCTGTTGTCACCCCACCACACACCAACCTGGAACTAAAGGATCAAATCTGGGAGGATTCTAATCAAATTCCAGAACCAGTCCTGCAAAAGGTGATGGCAAACTTCAGTGAAAAGACTTGAAATGGGTGTGAGGAAAATGGTGGCCAACAATGTTACGTCACTTTCAAGTGACAGGAATTTTAAATTTCAAGCACTGTAAATTCATATTGTATTTCTTTTGCATCGCTGTCAATAAATTGTACTACTAGTGAAGTTCTGGAAATTGTCCACTTCACTGCTGCACCTGTTATATAATAATAATAATAATAATAATAATAATAATAATAATAATGCAACAGAAAATTTAAAGAAACTGAAAATATATATATATAAAAAAGATTTAACACAAGAATGGACAAATAGCAAACTATAACAAGGGTATTTACATATGAGGAATGACAAAAGATTTCAGGATGAATGAAAAGATACTCAGCAATTCAGAAAGAAAACCTACAGAAGCAGATAACTAGAAAATGATTGACTTAAGTGGTCCAATGATGCCATAAAGAAGATAACTAGAAAATGATTCACTGAAGTTGTCCAATGATGCCGTAAAGGCAGAAGAAGGAGAATGCATCAGTAATTGTACATATTTAATCACATGATCTCAGCAAAAGAAACCCATTCTTTCCAACTCAAACACCTGAAAGGCCACACATTGAGCTCTTGAGATGGCCTGAACTACCACTCATAATCTGCAATGTTCACAGACACATTCTGCAACAGAATGTACTATACAGGACAATGTCCACATCTCTTCAGAAACAATGTAGTATGACATACTCCACACAATACATGGAAATAAGTGTGAATAGCAGTCTTGACAGTATTGATAAAAAATAAATTCTAAGTTTTGATTGCAAAATGTTTACTACTGATTATACCTGTTGCAGAAATAATATAAAAGATTTGTGGAATATAAAAAGATCGTTTAATGAAAACAATGCAAGTAGGTATTTCTAGATGGTGCAGTGTTATGAGGAAAAGCAATATAAATTTCTGAATTCAAGAAATGTTGGTATATTGCAACAAAGGTTTTCTGCAATATGTCCTGTAAAGTTGGTGGTTCTCTCTCTCTTTCTCTCTGCATGTGTGTGTGTGCGTGTGAAGCAAACAGCTGTCTCACACACTGCTGTTTACTATATCATGCAATAGTTCTACCTTTTTTTTTTTTTTTTTTTTTTTTTTTTTTTTTTTTTTTTTTTTAATAGTTAACTTCTTCACAAGTCTACAGGACGTGACACGGTTCTGAGTTGTGGCCACCTCTAGATATGTATAATAGCAACCAACTCTCTATCAGTGCATAGTCTGTCTTCCCACTGCACCCTTCCCACACATTTTTTAAATGATGAAAGAGATATACTAGTATAGCGAAGACTTCCAACAACATTTTCCAAAAGGCTATGGGTTGCTTCTATTTTAATAAAATAATAAAGCCTGGGTCTTTTAGATGAGTAGATCACAGATACAAAATGACAGAACTGTGGTATTACAGAAGAAATTTTAATGTTTCACAAAGCATTATGACAATCAGAGTGACCGAAAAAAGTAAAAGAAGTTAAAAAGAAAAAAGGAAAAAAAGAAAAACACGCTATCCACAACAGGATGTAAACCGTCTGTTTTAAAGAATATCTTCTTAAACATGGCAGCCAGGACCCTGCTAACAGGACAAGTGGTGGTTGCTTCATGATGCAAAGAGAAGCACTGAAATCAAGAGTGACAATTTACAAGCTGTATGTATTAATCAGTCTCGTATAAGTTGACTAGTTGCTGCACAAAATAAGAAAATTTCATGGAATATGCCTCTGTTAAAACAAACACTCAGTTCTTCATGTAGTGCAAAGCAGTAGTCTCAAAAGCTGTGGAAAGGAAATTCTTAAAGGGAATCCAGAAGTAATGAAATGACTGTTAACCAACATTTTACAGTATCAATATCTGTTGAGAGAAACCTGATTGCTGGATACATAGCTCACAAAAATTCCTCCATTTAGCAAAATGGATACTTCACTGTTGTTCATGTTGCATATCCAAATTACTAATTTAACTGTATATTTACTACTGTTATATTTAAAATGAGTGGTCATGTTGGTAACAGAGTGCAGACTATGTAGAGCTCTTAACAGGTTAATACCTATCAAACCAAGACTGTGTTCTTAAATTCTGTGCCATGGTGTCACCATTTTTTACAGAAAATTATTCCTCACTCATGTTACGGCTCCCACCTCAAAATTTTATGGCTTCGTTCTAGACAACGCAATGTTATGAAATCTCATGACCTTGTCTCTTTTCCCCTGACACAATTTTCATCTTTTTGCTTATGCCTCTAAATTTTAAAACTTACTTCCAGGGAACGCACAGTTTTGAAACCTCAAGGTCCAATTTTCTTTTCCCACTATTACCATCAGCTTTGACAGAATTCTCATCTTGTATAGTGAGCTCTCGTCATTCTATCTTCATATATTTTGATATGCTCTGCAGTGGGATTTTCCCATTTCATTGCTTTTATGGGTGTTATGAAATTTCAAAAGTTTTCTTATCTTCAGCCTGTTTCCTTTTATGAGAGACAAACTGTCACTGCAACATACCAGAAGTTAATCTTATTTCAAAACATGGGGCACAAATTGAGATAGGATAGGGATGTCCTTTTCAGAGAAACCACCACAGAATTTGCCTAAATATAATCTTAAAAATTAAGCCTGTATTACCAGGCAGGCAACTGGATTTCCCTCCACCCAAATGTGATTCTAATACCTTAATTACATAACATCATTTGGTTAATTAACCTTAGCAACAAAATAAATGCAGAGTTTTATTCTTAATCCAAATGTTTACAGAGATGGGAAAAAACTTAAAATGCAGAAGAGACTGTGCACATAAATTTTAACTAATTGATAGAGCTGGTAGCAGACAAATACAGAACTACTAGATTGGATGAAAAGCAACAAACCATTAACATTCAACACAGATGAATAACTAGCTTCACCAGCAGTGTTTCTGCCTCTACATGAATAATTTCCAACATGTGTGTCCTTCACTGTTTCTATGGTCAGCACACTGACACGACGAGTGAGTTTTGCTGTCGATACTCCCATGTCTGGGATCAATGGTTGCCCATTGAAAGTCCATACAATATCTATAGGCAAGTCACCATCTACAAAGGTACACTGAAGAGTGGCTGATTGGCCAGTATGAAAAGGTTTATCCCCAAATGAAAAAGGCATCATTTTTGGAGGAACTGCAAAAACAAACAAATATTCAGATAAAATATGTTGACTGTATGCTGTCTCTTGGCAACACTCAAGGTATTCAGAAATACAGTGACTACTTACTCTGATTGGTAAATAATGCAAACAATAAACAAATTAACGATTTTCTTAGTGATGATGTTATCGGAGGAGAGATGTACATTTCTTGTAATTATATATTTCCAATGGGTTGGCAATGTATGCTGATTTGAAGAGTGATGTTGAATGCAGATAAAATGAAAGTTGGTAGGAGAGCAAGAAAAATGAACACACACTTATGAGCACGTATCGTCATATTCTGTGAATCTTACGATAGAGACAAACCTTCCGAGATATGGAACAGTAGAAGACATACCTTGTGAATGTAGAAATCAGCTTCTGTCTTTAGAACTTTACTGCCTTGATGATAAATTCACAGTCTTTGTTACAGACCCTAGCAAATTGAGCCATCTCATTACAAAATCATGCACAAGACTTACTGTTAAATTCATTATAAATTTTTATCTGTTTCACATGGGTGGTAAGAGTAATAAGAAGGTTGTTTTGGATGTTGACAAATGACTGTTCAGATAACCTATGGGAATGGAGCTGGGTGACATCATCAACAACCAATGATATTTCAAATGAAGCACACCCTGTCATTGTCAAGGTAAAACTGCAGTGAGTAAGTGCTGTGCTAGTGAAATTAAAACCTTAGTTTTCATGAAAACTGTACACATCAAACTGAGGAATTTTATTCATCTATGTTTCCCATTCCATCTTAAAATGTGAGTATATTTCGTAATGTTTATGACAATAATGCACTTACTAATACTAAGACAACCTCTACAAATCTTTTAAGCCACGAAAATAATCCACGTTTGAAAATATAATATAGATAGATACAAAATCTACTCAGCAAGCAGGGAGAGGTGAAAACACATAGGTAATGTGGAAATGCATGAGCTTACACAGCTCATGGCTACAACTTCTGGGGAAAGGTTGAAGGGAAAAAAGAGAGATGAAGGAAAAGGACTTCTGAGATTTTGGAAATGAGATCAGTTACAGAAAAGTCACCAAGAACCACAGCTCAGGGATGGGATGAGAAGCATGGGATGGGATGAGAAGCATGGGATGGGATGAGAAGGAAAGGCTAATTATTGGTACGTGCACCAGATGAGATTTAAAAATCTGAGAACTTACAAGTGGGAGACAAGGTAATACAAAAGACAGAGATTACTGAAAAAATATTTTAAAAGAATCAGTAAGAGCAGAAAGATGCTTTACACAATGTAGAGAGGTAAGGAGGGCAGCAAATTATGCACAAGTTGTAAAACAAACAATAAAAAATATAGATAAATATAAGAGAGTGAAGAAAAGGAATAGTTGCTGAAAAGAAATCCAGATGGATGGTGATAATCATGCCAGTATCCACTTGCAAACTTCTCAGAAATTGGTGTCAGGAGGGAAAATCTAGCCGACACAAGTGGGGAAACAGGCACCAAAGTGCTTGTTTCTCACTTATTTCAGTAACCTCTGTCTTGCATTCCATCTTTAAGCTTCACGTTTTCGAATCTCATTTGGTGCAGGTATACCAACAATCAGTCCTTCCTTCTCTTTTCATCCAGTAAGACGCCCCTGGCCCAAGGTTCTGGATGACCCATATCCTATCACTCCTTCACCTCTCTCTCCCCTTAGCCCTTCTGCCACAAAAGGAACTACTGGTTCCAAAAGCACACACATTTGTAATCATTACCGCATTTTTCCCTGCTGTTGCTTGGCAAGTAGATTTTTTATCTATCCATAATATATCTGCAAAATGGTTGGTGCTTATAACGCCAGATGTCACAGTGACTACATACAAAATATCATCCTATTTCCCTTTATTTTATTTCCAAAATTTGGAATACATGTACAAGTGGCATTAGTCCATTATTTGATAACTGCAACAATAATTTATGGAGTGAAGTAATTTTTACATAGACAGATCATTATAACAAACAAGTTCATGAATAATGTGCAAATGGCAATAAAACACTGAACAAACAGTACAATTGTACTAGCGAGGCATAAGTTCTCAGGGGAGAAAAAGTTCATCTCATATAGTTGATGAAAGACTGTAATACAACTAAAAATTGTTAAGCTCTTCAGATTTGATGAAGAAACAATATATGTAACAGAGCAAATAACCAGATTTGTACCTACTGCAATTGATGGAATGAAGTGCCAGATCAGACAACTTTTTTGCTGGTGACCACTTCTGGACTATACTCACTATTAGCAACTTATTTTGAAAGTTTGATAACACACAAACCAAAGCGGCAAGAAAGGTGCATACTTGACTAGTGGGATTCAAAAATACTGAATTTTGGAACTAAAGGAAGCTGAGCAGCCAAGAAAATCATATGTGGTGTACTGTTAAAACTACAAGCACATAATGCAAAATGCCACGAAGTAAAAGTGGATGTGATAACTTCACAGTAGAGGTGTGGGCAAGTCAAATAAATTTCTCATCGCATGATAAGATCTGTGGCTCTTAAATGGCTGCCATTTTTCAAACACCTTTGCGTAACACTAACAAACATGGTAAAGTGGGCATGGGACTCTGTATGAATGGTATCTGCAGCTTCAGATATGTGAGCCTATAAACTGTCTGACATCAACAACTGATCATGTGTCACAGGAAAAGGAAAGTAACTCCAGTTCATAAAATAGATATACAGATGACATGGGCAGGTACATTATTAGATTTAGGTTCCAGGATTATTATGAAATTTGAAAAAGACATATCAACACAGTTAAACTCATGTAATGTTGGCAAAATAGAAAATAACTTCGCTGGAAGGCAAACTAACCTCTGAGAAATTTTTAACCAACTGTTTTCAGATTTAGAAAATACACATATCAAAAAAAGTTTTGCATCACCTAGGTTCTGAGAGTTCCAGAACCTGTACAGAAAATTGGAATATAGATCAACATAAACATCATTTCCGCCCTTTTTATTGCTCATCAAAACCACACATTCCAAGTTGTACCAGCATACAGCGAGATCTCCAGAAATTGTAGTCCAGATGGCTATATACACCGGTACATGTAATACCCAGTAGCACGTCCTCTTGCATTGACCCATGCCTGTATTCGTCGTGGCACACTATCCACAAGTTCATCAAGGCACTGTTGGTCTGGATTGTCCCACTCCTCAACAGCGATTCAGCGTAGATCCCTCAGAGTGGTTGGTGGGTCATGTCATCAATAGCTGCCCTTTTCAATCTATCCCAGGCATGTTCGATAGGGTCCGTGCCTGGAGTACATGCTGGACACTCTAGTCGAACGATGTCGTTATCCTGAAGGAAGTCATTCAAAAGATGGGCACGATGGGGGCGCGAATTGTCATCCATGAAGATGAATGCGTCGCCAATATGCTGCCGATAGGGTTGCACTATCGGTCAGAGGATGGCACTCATGTATCGTGCAGTTGTTACGGCACCTTCCATGACCATCAGCGGCGTACGATGGCCCCACATAATGGCACCCTAAAACAATAGGGAAACTGCACCTTGCTGCACTCTCTGGACAGTATGTCTAAGGCGTTCAGCCTGACCGGGTTGCCTCCAAACATGTCTCCGACGACTGGCATATATGACACTCACTGGTGAAGAGAACGTGATGCCAATTCTGAGTGGTCCATTCGGCATGCAGTTGGGCCCATGTGTAGTGTGCTGCATGGTGTCGTGGTTGCAAAGATGGACCTCGCCATGGGCATTGGGAGTGAACTTCCGCGTCATGCAGCCTATTGCATACAGTTTGAGTCATAACACGACGTCCTGTGACTGCTCGAAAAGCATTATTCAACATCGTAGCGTAGTGTGCTGCATGGTGTCGTGGTTGCAAAGATGGACCTCGCCATGGGCATTGGGAGTGAACTTCCGCGTCATGCAGCCTATTGCATACAGTTTGAGTCATAACACGACGTCCTGTGACTGCTCGAAAAGCATTATTCAACATCGTAGCGTTGCTGTCAAGGTTCCTCCGAGTCATAATCCGCAGGTAACAGTCATCCACTGCAGTAGTTGCCCTTGGGCGGCCATAGCGAAGCAAGTCATCGACAGTTACTGTGTCTTCCATGTCCAAACAACATCACTTTGGTTCACTCCGAGATGCCTGGACACTTCCCTTGTTGAGAGAACTTCCTGGCAGAAAGTAACAATGCGGACACAATTGAACCACTGTATTGACTGTCTAGGTGTTGTTGGACTACTGACAACACAAGCTGTGTACCTCCTTCCCAGTGAAATGACTGGAACTGATCAGCTGTCGGAAACCCTCTGTCGCTAATGCATGGTTGTTTTTGTCTTTGGCCAGGTTTAGTGACATCTCTGAACAGCCAAAGGGACTGTGTCTGTGATACAATATCCACAGTTAACATCTATCTTCACGAGTTCTGGGAACCAGGTTGATGCAAGTCTTTTTTTTAATGTGTGTATAATAACATGAGAAGTCTTCTTTCTACTTGAGGAGTATGATATTGTGTCATGAAGGGTACATCATCACTTAACATCAAAGAATCATTACACTAGGTGTTTATAAATCAGTTACAGAAAAGTAACCTCTAATAGTGAAAAGGGTAAACAATTTACGGAAAGATTTGATGCAGCATTAAAAGCAGTAAATCTTCAAGTTTTATTCCTGCCTAACACTGTTAATCCCTGATGTGCCTACTAGTGGCACGTGCAAATGAGTTATTCTATCAGTCATCACAGGTTCAAACAATGGTGCAGAACATGCACAGTGTTGTTTATGTTCTCATGAATACAAATACGCTAGAAAAACTGGCTGGGTGTCACACGGGACACTGGGTCATGGCTGGCTAGCAGTCTCTGAGACAACAATTGAACAAGTTCGGAAGTCTTACATTCGTAGTTTCGGTAAATCAATGAGACATACCAGATTAGAATGGAATACACCCAGTGTTACAATGTGGAAGGTACTATGGAAACCAGTATCATTGAAAACCAGTATCATTAAAAAACCCACAAAGTGTTGCAGACCATTGCACACTTTATGAAAATGTGGCAAAGGAAAATGACTGAGTTTTGTGTACAAAAGTTTAACAAAGTTCAGACTGATTAATAAAATTGCATTCAGTGATGAAATGGCCATCCATACCTGCAGTAATGTGTATTGGCATAATGCTCAGATATGGGGTGAGCAGAAACCACACCACATAACTGAATGTGTACGACGAAAGTTGCCTGAGATAAATGTTGTTTGCCTTGTAAGCTTGTAGTAGCAAGATTTATGGCACTTTCTTTTTTACCAAACTCACTGTAACTGGCAAATCATTCTTGGAAATGCTTGAATATTATCTAATGTCTCAATTACCACAGGATATGGCCGCATAACCTCTCCCAGCAAGATTGTACACCATCATATTATCATCATAAAGTTGCTACCTAACTCCGTAAGAACTGCTGACTTCGATTGGAAGCAATGGAACAATGTCCTGGCCACCGTGATCACATTCTTTAACCCCAATGGACTTCTGTGTATGAGGTTACATTAAACACAGAGTGTTTGTTCTTTTGCTTCTGTGAAATGTCGATGAGCTGCAACAACAGATAACACAAGCAGCTGCCACTATACAAGATTTGCTTCATAGGGTTTGGCAGGAAATTGATTACAAATAGGACTTTTGTCATGTTACAAAAGGTAGTCACACTGAACATCTGTAAATAAAACTTGACGATATATTGCATTCAGTGATATATCAAACATTTCTGTAAGTTAAGTACCTTTTTCACAATTAGAGGTTACTTTTGTATAACAAAGTTATAAACACACCGTATTAAAGACATAAAGCATATCATGTTCATTGACAAACTGTGGATCCACATATGAAATTCACAGTAAAAAGCTGGTCACCTGTAGACAGTACCACTGGTATACTTGCCCCATGCGTGAACAGTTGCTTATCATGGTGCATGTTGGATGGCAAAATGGTTTGTCACACACAGTTTGAAATAATAGATCGGGGTTGCAATAGATAGCAAAAATTTCTTGAAATGGGCCACATACAAGCTGATACGACTACTACCAGAGAACAGAATTTTTGTTCTAGACCATGTATATTACTAAAATACTGGTAAAACAAGGTACATTGACAAATTCTCAAAGCTAAGACGCTAAGCCAACATTTGATCCTGGCTATGGGAAAATAAATCAGTTTAATGAAGTGTAGACTGAACTATAAATCTTAATCTAAGAAACAATCGTGGTTACCTCCATATCACATGGCCCTAAATAGAATAGAGACAGTGAATGTAAATGTTGTGTGACTAGGGCCTCCCGTCGGGTGGACTGTTCGCCGGGTGCAAGTCTTTCGATTTGACACCACTTCGGCGACTTGTGCATTGATGGGGATGAAATGATGGTGATTAGAACAACACAACACCCAGTCCCTGAGTGGAGAAAATCTCCAACCCAGCCGAGAATCAAAGCCGGGCCCTTAGGATTAACATTTTGTCGCAGTGACCACTCAGCTATCAGGGGCGGACAATAGAGACAGTGAAAAGAAGAAAAATATTAGTGACTACAAAACACTCACAGGAAGTGTTGCCTTTTCCACTTTGGTTGGCTATACACATAGCCTGCCTTCTTTAAATCTGAAACAGGCCTACAGTTTATGTGGCCCAGATGTGCACAACAGATTCTAAGTAAAAGCATGAACATCTCAGCATTTGAATATGATTTCAAACGTACAAGGTTTATCCACACCAGTGCTACAGATGGACAGTGAAACAAAAATAAGAAAGGGAATGAAAGAGGAGACAAACTGAATGACAATACACAGGCTTTCAAATAACTGCTGGAAACTGCACTGGTCTGTGGTGAAAAACAGGGCACAGGAAATTGAGAGAGAAGTCAGCATGTATGAAACAAACAGTTAGTGATACTAGAGAGTGAGCTTATAGAAAACTAAAGTAATGAGCCAAAATGGAAAGTGCACATTTGTACTAGCATTTTAACCGCAAATGATGACCACAAATGACATATGAGGTTAATGGGCTGGAAAGCTTACATAAAGTGGAGATTAGAAAATATTCATGCAAATGTTTACTGGAAACTTCTCTGGTTGATGTACAACAACAAAGTAAATTGAAAATATTTCAAGCAATAATAGTAAACACTGAACCATAGCTGTTAAGCTCATGAAAGAGCACTACAGGTGTACTTCACAGTATTAAGTCATGGACTCTACTAAGCTTTGGGAGACAAATTTCAATGGTGGCACAGCAAATAAACAGTATAAAATAGAGGATGGAAAATTTGTGAGAGAAAAAGAAAAGAAAGGGTACCCCGAACAACAAGATCTGCTGATACGACATCAACTCCTGCTGCATTGCTTGCACTGCAGCTGTACTGCCCTGCATGTGATGCTTGCACAGAGCTGATGCTTAATATCACACTACGTTCAGCCAAATTTACCACTGTAACACCCATTCTTGGAGAAATTGGACCATTGTTAAACTGCCACTTCAAACTGATTGGATGATCTCCTTCAATGACACCACATGGAACTGTAATAACTTGCCCAGGATTCAGAGGTTTGTCACCAAATGAGAAAGGCAAAAGTTGCGGAGGAACTGTAAGAAAATTCACACATATTCTTCCAGTTGCCAATAGAGGTATTCTCAGAATTTTCTGAAAGATAAGAAGAAATGGACATTAAACTCAGGATGAGTATTATACGTGATGAGCCAGAATCCCATCAACAAACTTTCAGAGGTTCTTCAGGGATACCTTCTGAGTAATTTCATATGAGGGATCCATGATGTCCAATGACTTATTACAGTGTAATAATGTTTTGGTGCAAACACCATCACAACAGTGATAACTGCTGTAATATGCAAGTTTCTCATAGAAGCCTATGTACAGGTAGAAAATAACTGTAATGTGGTTGCCGTCACTGAGGAAACAGCTCAGTGTAGGCATCGTTCAGCCACTCTTCCACTGCATTCAGTGAAACCAACTCTTCATCAGTAAACCTTTCAACACTGTTGTCTATCACTGTTCAACATAAAACTACCACTATCAGACAAACATACCCGAGAGAGAACAGTGCATTACTGAATGCAAGCTTGAGGGGAACAGTAAAATGGGCTTTGTTGTTGTCAACAGTGAGTACCATTGGTGAATGGAACAAGCTCAAACAAGACATACAGCACAAACCATCCGTATCTGTACTGTTGCACACATTTTTAATTGCAGTACAGATACAAAACTAACAGGACAAGAAGTCAAACAAAATGCAATAACTCTGTAATGACAGTGATGAAGACTATGGGTACCTTATACCAAAATACTCAGAGGGTATCCCTGAACAACCTCTAAAAATTGTCAGTCCAGTTCTGGTCCATCCTGTATATACCGGTCTACTACAAATAATTCATTCAATTTCAAAGCTCTATGTTTTCCAACGTATTAAATATACAAATATGAATGATGCGTGGCTAGAACTGTACACTCACCAAGTTTGCATTTTGCACTCTAAATGTTCTGTGAGTGTCTCTCTGGTCACATGACACATTTACAAGCAGTAGTCAAGTTTGTTCCATACCTTATGTAACAACATCTTGTCAATGGTCATCACAGCACCATTGATGTGTCCTCTAAGCTGTTCCAGTGTTCCTGGCAGCAGTAGAACATAAACACACACAGTCCTTAATGTACCCCCAAAGGTAAAAGTCACAACCCTTTAGGTAAGGGGAGCTGGGGCAGAAGGGGTGGGGAACAAGGGAACAGAGTCACACCATCCTCACAATTACGCCCAATCCAGAGATGTGGAAGTTCATCATTTCGGCAGCAACATACATCAGTGCTCCTATGAGGAGGTGACCCATCTTATTGAAAGATGAAATTCTCAGAATCATCAGTCAGTTGCGGAAACAACAACAACTGCAACATCTCAAGGTAAGAGGTACCCATCACAGTCTCCCCACAGAAGAAATGCTGCCCATACAGCTTTGTCTTTGACACTGCACAGAAAGCATTAACCTTCAGCGTACTTCCACTATGCACCACTATTTAATGAGAATGTTTCAGTGCCACATATGTTCACAGTGTGCTGGTTAAGATTTCCCGTTAAATGGAATGTTGCTCCGTCACACAAAAACTCTTTTCTGGCTCTAATGCCATTTTTTTCAGCCCTCATCACACCAACTGGCAGATACAATATAAACACAGTGTGTTTATGGTTCTATTCATGTATCAATTATATAGAATTCTGAAAATGAATCAACCATCTGCTGTACACCTAATACATTACCACAAACTTTTTTATTATTCGTGCAGTGTTGAATGAAAAAAAAAATCTGACATCAGAATGGAATCAATTAAACTGACCAATGGTAGTACAATTAAGTGTTATAATTTAACAAATAAGATCTTTAGTTACAAATTTAAATCAGATAGCAATTCAATGTGTTTCCAGGTATAATCTGCTCTAATTTGATCTAAGTCCACAGTTTATTATTAATGTCTTGTGTACAAGACTCTTACGGTAATTTCCAAATTGTATTACTCACAAGACTATGAACTATAATGTGTTAACAAACTTAATATGTGACAGAAGAAATAGTATCACATGTTTCATTACAGAACAACTTTGACATTCTGAGAAAGAAATGACGAGGTGATACAGTCGAACGAAACAACGTTAGATATGACTACCAAAATGATGACATTAAACATAGCAGAAAATACCTCGCAAACAGATAAACATACCTTTGATACATCATGATATGAGTTTAGAATATCTGCAAAGTATTTCAATTGTCTTCCTAGGTACAGGTTTTGCCATACAGTAATTCAAAAGATTGGCTATACCACTATTGATCACATGTAATATCACTTTTATTCCCTTAGGATTTATTTCCAAATTTCTGTCAATTTTGCCACATACCACAGTTGTCTTACGCTGCAGTCGTGTGCATGAATTGCGCTTCTCTCTCTCTCTCTCTCTCTCTCTCTCTCTCTCTCTCTCTCTCTCTCTCTCTCTCTCTCTCTGTGTGTGTGTGTGTGTGTGTGTGTGTGTGTGTGTGTGTGTGTGTGTGTTTTGTCCATTTTTGATGAAGGCCTTAGGGCTGAAAGCTTTACTTGCAACAGTCTTTTTCTTGTGCTTATCTGTGACTCAGCATCTCCTCTATAAGGTGAGTAGCAACTTTCCTTATCATAATATTGTACGAGTTATGAAGAAGTCAAGTACACATCAGTACTATAAGAGATCATAAAGCAGTTGATACATGCACTGAATATATTGTTATGGAAGTAGTGCAGCACAAAGCAACCACAAGCAAAGTAGCACTAGTACAACTTGCTTCCATTATTTGCATATTTGCACCTGCATCTTCACAATTCGGATGGCAGTTAGTGCTGTGACAACCAAATGGATGACCATTGTAGACTATGTAAGAAATTGTAGACTATGTAAGAAATTGACAGACATGACAAAGCAAGTAGAGCTGAACCTTCTGTAGTTCCCTGACTTGCAATAGTTTCTAATAAACATTTGGCATCAAGAAGGGCCAGCTGTCACACCAGGTACTGTTACTGGAGAGGTGAATAGAAGGGAGGAAGACTCTTGTATAGTGTCCCATTGACTAGGTGGTCATTAAAGATGGAACACATGTTCAGACTGGAGAAGTAAATCAGCCATGTCCATTTCACATGAACCAGTGTAGCATTTACCTTAAGCAATTTATCAAAACTACAGGACCCTACATACAGATAGCTGGGCTGTGATTTGAACCCCCATTCTCCTGAATACAAGCCCTGTGCCCTAACTACAGAACTACCTTGCTCATTGCTTGGTTTGCTCTTAACAGAGCTCCTCTTATGTCCCTCACTATGCTGAGAGAGAGTTAGCGAAAGAAAATGCTTTCACTTACTACAGACATCAGCAGTATTATTAACACCATTACAGGCATCACTGCATACTGTAAAGGTATGAGAATTTCCAGATATTTTGTTGCCAAAGTTTGGAAATAAATAATTTTGTCGATTAAAAGTGAAATCTCATACTAATTTTGAATATAAATGAACAAGCTTTATTAATAGAATTATATACATTTGTGTTATCCAGAATACTCATTCAGAATATAAAGTTTTAATTATTATGTAAGAAAATTTATTAGGGGATGAGTCCTGTTTTGTGTATTTTATTATTTGCATGAGGTATTCTGTCTGGTCTCCATGTCATTCCAAGGGGATTGAAGATGTATTTTGAGTCTTGTCAGGCAAAGTAGTCAAAGGTAGCGAAGAGTCTTCTGTGCCAGCCATGCTGTCAAGGAATATCAATGACCAGAACAATAATGTATATAGGTATGTACTAAAAAAACACTTGCTATTTGTTACCCAGGTCTCCTGTAACAAGACACTTATCACATAATTTGTGTTGTATTTAAAGGCGCAATAAAAGCCTTAAAAGATCGTAGTAGTCAAGTACTGGTTTTTAGTAAAAATTAAGTTATTCTACAAATAAGAAGAATATTTAACAAGTTGGAGGTTCGCATACCACTCTTGGGTTTAAGATCACATTGAGGTCACAAAAAATACAAACGAACCCTCGCAATATACAGCACATAATGAAACGCCATTGTGAAATTGCTTGAGCTACACTTAGGTGACACATACATTTTGTACATTTCAATCAGGCTCTAACTTTGAACAAATTATTTGTGCAATAAACTGTTTCCATTTATTTGTGACATACTGTATTCACTATGGCTAAGTTTCATCACACTCAACATATAACTTTGTAGTCTATGCTCATACATCTGCCTAATGCTGGTACACCTGCCTAATATCCCTGCAAGCATGCAGAAGGGCAGCAAAATGGCATGGCATGGACTCAACTAATGTCCGAAGTAATGCTGGAGGCAACTGACACCATGAATCCTGCAAGTCTATCCATAAATCCGTAACAGTACAAGGGGGTGGAGGTCTCTCCTGAACAGTATGTTGCAACACATCCCAGATATGTTCAATAATGTTCATGTCTGGGGAGTTAGATGGCCAGTGGAAGTGTTTAAACTCAAGAGGTGTGTTCCTGGAGCCACTCTGTGGCAATTATGGACATGTGGAGTTTTGGATTGTCCTGCTGGTATTGCCCAAGCCCATCAGAATGCACAATGGACATGAATGCAGGTGATCAAACAGGATGCTTACGTACATATTACCTGTCTTATCTAGACATATCAGGGGTCCCACATCACTCCAACTGTGTACACACCACACCATTACAGAGCCTCCACCAGTTTGGACAGTCTCCTGCTGACCAGGGTCTATGGAGTCATGAGGTTGTCTCCATACCTGTACACCTCCACGCACTCGATACAATTTGAAATGAGACTCGTCTGACTGAGCAGCATGTTTCCAGTCATCAACAATCCAATGTTGCTGTTGACGGAGCCAGGCAAGGCATAAAGCTTTGTGTCATGCAGTCGTCAAGGGTACACAAGTGGGCCTTCGGCTCCGAAAGCATATATTGATGATGTTGCATTGAATGGTTTGCAAGCTGAGACTTGTTGAAGGCGTGGTATTGAAATCTGCAGCAATTTGTGGAAGGGTTCCACTTCTGTCACCTTGAATGATTCCTTCAGTCGTCAATGGGCCCGTTCTTGTAGTATCTTTTTCTGGCCCCAGCAATGTCAGAGATTTGATGTTTTACCGTATTCCTGTTATTCACGGTACACTCATGAAATCGTCATGTGGGAAAATCCTCACTTCATCGATACTTCAGAGATGCTGTATCCCATTACTCATGTGTTGAGTATAATACCACATTCAAACTCACTTAAATCTTGATAACCTGCCTTTGTAGCAGCAGTAATTGATCTGCGCTAGAGACTTGTTGTCTTATACAGGCATCGTTGATTACAGCACCTTATTCTGGCTCTTTACATATATCTGTATTTGAATATGCATGCCTATGCCAGCTTCTTTGGCACTTCAGTGCAGATTAGGCTACTGGAAACACAGTAATACAGCAATAACCATGATAGTAATAGGAGAAATGCTGAAATCTACATAAAGAATGACTTTACATTTACAGCTGTAACAAGCAATGACAAAATCATGACATTAGCAAAACATTCTGCATTTTGAACTTTTCTGATATCTGAGTCGGCTCAAGAAGTTTCAGGGGTATTGTATAAATGGAGCTCATGACAACATTATTTTGTCAATAATCACACACAGTAGAAACATTTAGAGGAATCAATAGATTGTGTGAATCAAGATTAAGCAGTCTGGGCCAATCATGTGGGGCAGCTGAGACCACATGCTTGATTTGTTTGCAAAAAGAAATAAGATGCTTCCTGATGTGTACTCAGAAACTGCATATGTTGTGGCCAATTATTTGGCTCACTGAGTTGTACAGTGTATAATTAAAAAGTTTCATGGGTGTTGTAATGACCCATCTCATTGCTAATATCACAAAAATGGAGGTCAGAACAAAGTATTCACAAAATTAATTTCAAGCAGCTCTACTACTAATTAGTATATTTCACACACATCTACTACCTGCATCATTCCAATTAAGTTCCCTCATAGTTTTCTTTCCCTTTCTATCTTTCAATATAAGTAATTTAAGAGCAAAGGAAACCACTCACTAAACATCAGGACTGTAGAGTCATCTACAAGAACACAAAGATAACTTTTGTTAGCTTTTAAGAAGAAATACTTCAATGAACTAGGGTACAAAAACATATATTTCCATAAATGTCTCTTTCCTCCACCTACAATCCCTGTCATATGATCCCAGTCCAGTAGTCCAAGACGACATCCCACACCTACTCAAATCGCTAGGACTATCCCAGATTATCTCCTCTTAGTCAGTTTCCCTTTTCACCCCAACTATCCCCGAGCTCTCACGTTCTACATGTTTCCCAAAAAATACAAACCCAACAGTCCAGAAAGACCCATTGTAGATAGTTACTGTTTCCTTACTGGAAGAATCTCCACTATTGTTGACAATGCCTCTAACCAACTAGCTGTAGCCTACCCTCTCATTTCAAAGATACAAATCAGTTCCTTTGCAGACTTTTGACCACCCCCACCACAGTACTCCATGCCTCGTACAGCTTGTCAATTATATCTTTACACACAACTACTTCTCCTTTGAGGAGAAGGTATATAAACAAATTCATAGCACAGCCATGAGCCGTGCATGGCACTCTTCTATACCAACCTGTGTGTAGGCCATCTAAAGCAAATCTTTCTAATCTCCCAAAACCCAAACCCTTTGGTTGGTTCAGATTCATTGATTTCTTCATGATATGCTTGTCTGTGCTTGTGTTTGTGTATGTGCAGATGGATGTGTGTGCGTGCGCGCGAGTGTATACCTGTCCTTGTTTCCCCCTAAGGTAAGTCTTTCCGCTCCCGGGATTGGGATGACTCCTTACCTTCTCCCGTAAAACCCACATCCTCTCATTTTTCCCTCTCCTTCCCTCTTTCCTGATGAAGCAACCGTGGGTTGCGAAAGCTTGAATTTTGTGTGTGTGTTTGTGTATCTATCAACATACCAACACTTTCGTTTGGTAAGTTACATCATCTTTGTTTTCAGATATATTTTTCCCACATGGAATGTTTCCCCTTTCTGTGTACTTGGTGATGACTCAACACATCTGCTATAAGTCAGTGATCTCCTTCACTCCTATATTATTTACATTCTGCCTTTCCTGACTATATTTATACCTTCCGATATGGCAGATCAAGACACTTTTGACCTATACATGTAAGTATGAGAAGTATGATTATTTAATACTGGAAACAGTTTTTGCGTAATAAAAACTTAGCGGAAATTTTGTTATTGGGTTGGTGGCTTCTGATATGAAAACTACTGCACACAAATGATGTTTTTTGATGATTAGTCCCACTTATATTCACAAATGGATATGAAACACACGACCTCGTAAAGTTGCATAACATGAAACATCAAGGATAAAATGTTATGCACTTTATGAAAAAAATATTGCAATTCTACTAGAAAATACTAGAAGAATACAGGAGAATTGCCAGGAGCCAGTGCAAAAACAAATTTCAGAGGAGGATAATTTTAAGAGCTTTAGAGCTATCAAGACATCAAGGTATATTTCAGATTTGGATCTGAGCAGCAGAGCACAGCAATACTATACTTAAATCCTTAAACAACGCAAACAAACAGCGCTATGACAGTGGTAGCTGGCTAATTTGGAAATATAAGTAAATTTGAGGAATATGGTTCAACTCTGTTTGGCAATTGTCTTTGCAAATATTAAGCTTCATAGTCACATCTGATTATGAAACTGGTTTTCATAATGTAAAAAAAGTCTTTTTATATTACTGCATTATGTTAGGTGCTGTCTACAACATTACCCAATACTCTGGATGCCTGTCATCAAAAACTATTTTGTTCAAGACCTATGAAGTATTGCCAAAAATAAGAAAATACTTATAATTAAGATTTTAACAAAATGAATCATGTAAATACTGATGTTTGTGAACAGAGGCAAAGTACATATATCCAAATAGGAATGGAACATTGAACCTAAAAAAAGCAGTGAGGCTCTTCACACAATTTTAGTCTTTCACAGAGTTGCGAGGCTTTCAAGGGTGTTTTCGCTTATAACTTTACAAAATAAAATCAATACAGAAATGGATGTTGAGAAACAGAAGTAAAGTTGTGGAATGTAACTGATTACAAATGTTTCTAAATATACTATTACACAATTGACCACTGACATTATGCTGAACACCAGTGACCAGACATGTAAGACTAAATAATAATTTTAAAAATTTACAAAAACATCATGTACTTCCCGTAAGTAAGATGAAAGACTCTGTATTGGGCAGAAATATAGGAAGTGTTAAATCAGATGACAGAAACAGGTCTGCAGATGGCAACTCCTACTGCAATTGGTATGTACCTTGTCACATTTAACTTTGACAATAAATCATGGAGGAAATTAGTACCTCTTAACTAAATTAAACAAACCAATATGGGAATAGGCACATTAGATGCTGGCACAAATAATATTGCTACCAAAGTTAAAGACAAAACAGTCTACTTTATTATGACAACCCACGTGGAGCAATAGAACAAAACTGTATTACTGCAGGAAAAGAAAATACCATTGCATAGGGAATGTTCGTCATCGCTGCTAACACAAATAGGTAACCACAAATTAAAGTCTCTCAAAAGAAAAGCCTGAAGATTTCTATGAGATGCACTGAGTACTGCAGGACAAAAAAATGTTTAAAGTCCCACATGGTGGTGTTTGTCACTACAAACAAAATTTTGTTGTCTACGAAGGATGGAGACGGAAAAAGTCTCTTGCAGGAAATAATGGAAAGTCTTACCATACTGTGTTACAGGCACAGAGACAGCGAGGCACGGGTGTATCGCAACAAGTTGCAATAGCTGTTTACGCTTGTACTGTGCACTGTGTGCTGCACTGTTCGAAGCCAGTAGCCGTGTGGCTGGTCTGTTGCTGTGCGTGAATGGGACTGATCTTCAACATTGTCATCACAGTAAGGAGAAGAACAGAACTGGACAAGATTATGCCAGCACAAGTCTAACTAGGCAAGGGGCTACTGTCTAGCTACAGTTATCCAGCGACCATAGCAGCAAGGTGCCATGTGGCAGAAATGGGAGCTATAGCTGGAAACGGGCAGAGGCATCCAAAGAAAAAACTGTGCTTTAACAGATGGCTGCAGTGAAAATAGGTGCTCACCTACAGGGACCGGACTGCAAAAACAGACATGTGGCTAAACGTCACCACGAAGTACTGCCCACCCTTCCCTTCCCCACGAGAGTGGAGCACAGAGGAGCAGCAAATTGGCAACAAAGGAGGCCAGTACAAGCAGAAGGACACGTCGTACTAATGGTGGGGTGCAGGCAGAGGAGCTGACATCAAGTGTGCGACAGGGGCGGGCGTGAGGACACAGGATCGTGATGCCGGCAGTGAGCGTGAGCAACGTGGAAGCTGGAGGCACACGGAGTAGGAGTGCCAGGCCGCGTCAGCCCGAATATGTGTCAAGTGTCGTGTAATGCAGTGAACACGCATTTGGCACAGTTGCCGGCACATGACGGCAGAGGCAAGAGTGCAGTAATACTGCCGGCAGTAATACTGCTGGGTGACAGCAGAGATGGTCTGAGAGCCGGGTGGCAACGCCTGACATCTGAAAACACACTCGCGGAGTGCCGCAAGCATGAATCGCCAGCACCTCCACCGTGAGGAAAGATGGCCACAGTCGTGTGGAGCTGCACTGCAAAAATGTGAAATGGTGCCGCTGCGGAAGTGACTGAGACATAGAGGAGGCAGTGTGGCATCAGGGCATAACCATCAGTCGGCAGCAGCAGATGCACAACAGAGGTAGACGGACAAGGGTTGCTGGCACCTGTTTAGTCAGCAGTCGGTGGGTCAGGGGCAGCAGTGGCACAGCTTCGTGGGTTTCCACTGGTGTACTCGACCACAGTGCGGTAGGACAGGATGTCGGCAGGATTCAGTGGCGGGGGTGCTCGACACTGTGGCAGTGGTGGCGCCAGCACTGGCAGCCGCACTAGCAACAGTGTCACCAGGGCAGTGGCACTGGAGTCATCAGATTCTCCACCACGATCGTCGATGTGCACCAGCAGGATGTCAGCAAGGGTAATAGTCGGTCTCAGTGTGACAGATCAGGCAGCGTATAGGCAGGCTCCGGCCTATCAGCTGAAATTTTGTTAGGGGTGCCACAAAGATGCAGTGCAAAAGTCCTGGAGTCTCGCTTCAGAACTCGGCGGTGGACAGATTAGTGTGGGCGAACAGGAGTCGGTAAGTGTCGGTGTACAGTGTAACGTATATGCCTAACGTGAAGTCACCGTGAATGAATTTACCGTGTTCACCATGACGCTGGGGGGGCAGGGGCCACAGATGAGCCATGTGGTCCTGCGAGCCGAGGACAAACACTAGCGTGACGCTGTCCGTGGGTAGGCCGTCAGGCTGCAGGCAGTCACTTGGCACAGTAAAATTTTGGCTGTCAATACAGTTAGCAACTGGTGACTCCAGGTTGGCCTTGTGAGTGAGGCAGAGGCTGAGAAGTACCAGAGGTAGGGCAGTGATCCACCTGGTGTTGGCCAGTCGACGGGATCATTCCCCCGTGCCGTCGGCTGCTGCACGGTAGCTCGATGTCGAGTGCAGGTCGGCCCCGTAGAGACCTACCAGTGGATGAAAGGGGGAAGAAGGAACATGCTGTGATGACACACGTGCAACTGTAACGTGTGACTCACACAGAGATGAAGGTGGCAGCTACAGTGATGGTGGTGAAAAAGGGTGTAAGTGTTCCCTCAGGTCAACAAATGATCCTGACCACCACCGTGAGGAGGTAGCAGCAACCGTCAGAGGACAGTAAGGGGCCAAAGAAGTCGACGTGGATGTGTACGAAGCGACATCTGACATCTGGAAAGACAGTGACGGGGACACATCGATGTCAGCCAAACCTGGTGTTCTAGCAGGTGAGGCAGGTGTGAGCCCTGGTCTTTAACTCCCTGTGAATGCCTGGACACATAAAATGCAGCACGGTGAGGTGGTGAAAGCGCGCATGTCAGTGTGTGCCAGGTTGTGAACCAGGCTGTCAACTGGTCAAATGTGGCAGCAGACAGGGATGGGTGCAGTAAGCCAGTGGATACGCTACACCAGATACTGCTGTCTAAGCCAGGGACCACTGTACATTGAAGGTGGAGGCTACAAGCAGCATCCAAGGAGAGACAGGTGAGTTCCATGTCATGCTCCTGGGCATTGCTGATAACCTTGTATTCCAGGGATGAAGAAATGGTGCTGGTATGGCTGACTTAGACAGCGATGATGTCAGCTCTGGCAATGTGGCGTGTGAAGGTAGTAAATTCAGAAGTGAAGGGCTGGTGCCAGAATTGATGTGTGTATATGTGTGTGTGTGTGTGTGTGTGGTTGATCAAGAGCTTGTGGTTGGTGAAGACCTTGAAGGGACAGGCCTGCAATGTTGAACATCGACATTTCGCCACGAGAGGCGTGTTGGGTTAAACTCTTTTGTGTGGAAACCACAAGACATGCTATGCAATGCACTGTGTAGTGCAGGGTGCAAAAAAGATCAAAATAGCACACGCTAGTATTTTTCACTACCAACATGCCATGAAGTGTACAGGGAGTCAGGGTCTCTTCCAGGAAAACAAGGAAAGACTTAATGTATGAAAAGTATTTGACTGTCCCATAGATGGAAGGAGCTCTCTCTCACTTGCACTTCAGCGCTGTTAAGTGGCAGGGAGCTTGCTGGAGAGAAAAGCCAGTGACTGCTATTTGTTGCTAATGTGGAGCAGCAAGGCACCACCAGCCATAGCAACAGGCAGGGTAGCATCTCCTAAGTTGCACCTAATGGCAGAGAAGCTATTCTCCATTTTCAATGTCCATGGCACTGGCTAGTTTCACTTTGTTTTGGCACTGTTAAGGATGGTGGTTAGAAACTCCTGTGTATGAGCAGCATTCCTCAGGTGCAAAGGAAGAAGCTTAACTCACTGAGGAAGTAGTGAAGCTCCTCAAATGTCTCTGTGCTTGGGAAATGTGACAATGGCTTGGACCTGCTCAGGCAGCAGACAGGAGCCGACAATGCAGATTGTATGGCCCAGAAAAACCACCACACTTAACACTGAAGACGCTCTGACAACAACACCAGAGTGCTAGAAGTATTCAAAAATATTGCAGAGGTGTTCACCGTTTCTTAGGGTGACATGGAAAAACAATTATGTTGTCCAAGCAACTGAGCGGCGAGGGCAAGTCTGCAGTTAGCAGCATCCGGGACAAAGCACTCACGGTACCAGCAGAGACAGGCCGTATCTCAATAGGTGTCAGTAGCGTTGTGAGCTCGGCGGTGGTTGGAGCCTTGCGGGCAATGGTAGTCTACAGGTTTTTCGTTTCAGTGTTGAGGCGAGTCAAGATGTTGCACAATCCAGTGCTGGGCGCTGTGCTGTGGGCCATCAGGGATAGGAGCAGTCAGTGATGCCATCAGCAGCGCAGTCAGTGTGAGCCCAGTTGGAGAAGCAGTTGGTGCAAGGCTGTGGTAGTGGCAGACAAGGAGAGCAGCATCTCGTGTACCCTGCTGGCAAGGCTGGCAGCACCTGTGAAAGTCAGATCGACATGTCGTGCCACTGTTGTCTGTATCAGGATTTGAAGATAAGCCAGTCTGGCATTGTACAGGAAGCTGTAGGAGACTGTGTGCGGCCTTGCTTGGCTTCGGGGGTGGTGCAGGAATTGCGAGAGTTACCAGTTCCGTACAGTTCAAGGGTAAGGTGGATCCGGGCACATTCCATACCAGAGAAAATGAGTTTCACAATGAGGCAGCGCTAGTGTGTCCACAGTGGTCACCAGCTGGGGCTGATGAGTTGACATTGGGAACCTCCATCATGTATGTCAGCACAAGCTACTCGATCACCACTGTGATCTTGGTGGCTTTGTGAATGAAGTCTCAGCTGGAGAAGGTAGCATCCACCAGGGAAAACCACAGGTGAGGGTCCTGGAGATTGAAGGGTGGCAGGTGACCTGTGACTTGGCAGGACAGAGTGGTGGCAGCAGGCAGGAGGTGAGGTGCCGGTGTGTCGAGGCCAGAAGGAACAGCGGCAGTAGTAGATGCAGGGGCCAGTACAGGTGTCAACACAAAGTCTGATGACAGCAGCTGGGCCATGGATTTTCGTGTCACCGTGAGTTGTGCGTGCAGGTTGCTGTTGCAGCATTCCAGTTCCGTGAGGCACACAGTTGGCAACTATGTCATAAGATGTTGGAGCGGTGACAACGTATGGCGAGATGTGGTTGGGCTCGTCACAGAAGCCACGATCACTAGGCTGCATAAGGGGCAAACATGTGAAACACGCAGGAGGGAAATCAAATACAGTTTGTCATACAAAACACAAATTAAAATCTTGATGCAATAGCATCCTTAAGAAGAAGTAGAAGTTCGAGTCTGTGGCATGCAACTAATGGGACAGAGTGGCTAGCACAGAAACAGCTGTAAATTTGTTGAATTTGAAAGTAGGGTCACCTGAGTTTATCACTGGGTCACTCGAAAAGGGTACTAGTCCCTCCTACTAAATTAAATAAACCAACTAAAATAAGCTAGAGATAAGCAGATGGGGGCAGGCATGTTAGGTAACGGCACAAATGACAATGCTACAAGGTTGAAGACAAAACAAACTGCTTTACTGAAAACACTAAGCCTCTATATGGAGCACTGGAAAAAAACTTCTAATACCACAGAGTGTGAAAAAAAAAAATATTGTTGCCTAAAGTGTGTTCATAACTACTAACACAAGTTGGCCACCATGACAGGCACATCAGATTAAAGCCTCTCGCAGGCAAAACTGTAAGCCTTGGTATGTGATGCACTGAGTGACGCAAGGCATGAAACAGATTAATGTCACACATGGTAGTGTTTGTCACCACTAACACAGTTTTGTTACCACAAGGCATGGAGCAGGTGAAAGTCTCTTATGGGAAAAAAGGTATAGAAATGGCACGGCGCTAGTTTATCTCAAGGCACTAGTGTATCTCAACACACTGCAACAGGCATCTACATACATAGTATGCACCCTGCATTGCACAATTTGAGATGTGAATTCTGTGGCCATGCGGTTTGTCCATCATGCTGTTTGATTACAACTGAGCTTCAATGTTGTCATTGTGAGGAGAAGAAAAGAAGTGGACAAGATTAAGATGGCAAAAGTGTAACCAGGTGCAGGGCTACTGTCTAGCACCAGTCAGCCAGCAGCCAAAGTACCAGGGTGTCTCGTCATGAGGCGGAAGTGGGAGCTTTGGCCGTAAATGGTCAGAGGCGCACAAAGAAGGAACATCTTGCATTAGCAGATGTCCACAGTGAAAATAAACATGTACAGAACAAGCCAAGAATCACAAAATATCCAAAAAATAGTTTCTGAACAAAAGAGTGTGAACTCCTAAGATTTAGACATGCTATCTATAAGAAAAATATATAACTCAGCCAAGAATCCCTTAAAGAAATGGTAACATGCTTCCAGAAAAAAATGCAACACCCACTGTGTTTTCCTGTTCATTTACACTACATGAAGAGAACATTTGTATTACGTACACAAAATGATTGCTTTTTCAAATCAGTGAAGCATGATGTTACAAAGTAACAGATGTAGAGCCACCCTGAAGCACTTGTGTCAGCGCTCCTCACTAACATCCCCCACCACCACCAGTAGAAACTAAAGTACTAATTTTGCAAGCATTTTCTTTGTACTCATTATACAACTCAAGCACCACATCACTTTGTCATTGCAAGAGCAGCACAAGAATGGGTCACACAACACTTTCAACATACTCTATGTCATCGTTCCCTCCACAGATATCAAATGAGAGAGAGTGTTAACTGTATACACTGGGTAAATATGCACATGGCTACCTTTTATTTAAGACATTCATATTAGATTATATATATGGGGACTGAATTATTGTAGTTGCTCATTGCACATCAAGGTTTACACCCTTAGCTGAGTCAATATGCCTTGGACAAAATTCTGGGAGTGCTAAGAATGAACAACAAGCACTTAAATAAATGTAGAATTATTTTTACACCTGATACTACTGATTGCAGTTTAAGAATCCAAATGATCCTCTCGTGTCGCCAGCCATGCTATAAATGGCAACACTGTCTAACATTAGAGCTAATCAGTTCCATACACTGAAAGAACGTACATTCCAAACACTGTATCAATATACACCTAAAAGGTGTTCCAAATTTTTGCTGGAAGCACGTATGACAATACAGTTCACTGTATACACAAAGGGCATGCACTGAAGACATTCAAAGAGCTCTTCAGTTAACAGTTTGCACCACGACCTGTTTTCTCAACCACTAATTTCCACAAACAATGGCAAACAATAAAATAAAAAAGGAAAGGAATATGAAAGTCAAAAGAAAAGAAAATACTATTTTCTTTGTGATAGGTTTCTGTACCATTCACAACCAGCTCAGATGAAAAAACACTCTCCCCAGCAATGTTTTCTGCTCTGCAAGTATAAATCCCAGAATGTGATGCATCCACAGAACCAATGTTCAGAATGGCACCACGGTCACCAAGATGTACAACTGATATTCTCATATTTCGAGACAACTTCTTCCCATTTAGTAACCAGTCAATCTTCACTGGCTTATCTCCTTCAGTTACACCACATGGTACCATAACTACCTGTCCAGGATTCAATGGTTTATCTCCAAATGAAAATGGCAATAGTTCAGGAGGTACTGAAACCAATACAAAGCCATTTTCATGTACACACTTCTAAAATGATCACATTTTATAGGACTTATTAAGGAATTGCATAGCTGCCCAATCTTGACAATATACAAATCAAAAATGTGAAAATATGTAATTATAAAGAAAATATTAAATGCACTCTACTGCTGAACAGCATAAGCAAAATTCAAAAAGTGTTTGTCTCCTCCACTGAAATCTGAAAAGAAGCATTTTTTTTTTAAATTTTGAATGGAAAAGAATTCTGGAATGTTTCAGTTTCATTCTACTGCTTTTAGGAATGTGAACGAGAGTGCACTGTTATCCAGTCTCTACAATGGTGTGTTTAAGTAAAGGAGAAAAAGAAGTAAGGAGTGGGGCTATGCCGTTGCATGCATGCAGACACATGTGTTATACTGGATTTATTATGTGGTTATATAATATTTGGTATACCATTTATTGCCAGAAAAGCTGTGTAGCTAGCTTTCCCAGCAGCATTAGCAACTGTGCATGTATAATTTCCACTGTGGTATGCTCTTACTGATTCAATTGTCAGTATACTTGTTCGAGAACCCAACACAATTACATTAATTCCTGCAATTTCTGATGTGTCTGCTCCATTTAAATACCAAGAAATTTTCACTGGTACATCTCCTTCAACTACTGCACAGTTCTGTTGAACCAGCTGCCCAGAATTGACAGCACGTTCACCAAAAGAAAAAGGTGAAATTGTCGGTGGAACTGAAATCAATTTTTCTGCAATGAAATTAAGTCTGCAGCACTGATGTAAGATCATGTAACACTTTTGAAAACTTGTAACACATTTATTTCATGTGTACGAACAATCAGTACTAGGGTATCAAAAATGAGGAGTAGTAAGAAATAATGATTTATCAAATAATTTTGAGAATTTTTATGTACATTAACCTCACACGTTCAACACCAGTTTATTGCAGCTCCATATATCACATTACCTTCCTAACACAGTAAAATAAGTATATTTGAATAGGGCTTCATTCTTGCTAAAATAATGTACTTATTGAGAACCAAGAATTTTACCATTTAGACAGCTGTTCTGCAGTACTCAAAACTCAACACAGAAGCAGCTGAACCTTAACAATTCAAAAGTCCTTACTGAAACTGAAACAATGAACTAGTTGTGTGTATAGGGAAGAGGTTGTTAAGGAATACCTCAAAGAAAAAGCATGTTTCTGGTGACATGATGCGCCAGTGAGTCTAAGCATAGAACATAAAAGATAAACTGAGCATATGTAAGATTTTGCCCATGCAGATGAAATGCAGAACTCATAGACAATATAATTTCACTACATGAACAACAGTTTCAACCTATGTACAATAAACGATGATTACTTCGAAACATAAAATAACTGACTATACCGTTAACCAGTAAAGGCGCTGTGTAACTGTCTTTCCCAGACTTGTTTGAAATAGTACAAGTGTAATTTCCACTGTGGTGATCTTCCACATTCTCTATAGCCATAATGTTTGTTCGTGAGCCCATCTTGAATACCGATATGCCAGGGACATTCGAAACCTCAATCCCATTTAGAAACCAAGATATTTTTAATGGCATGTCTCCTTCAGTTACAACACATTGTTGCTGAACAAGCTGTCCAGCATACACACCCTTTTCAGGAAAGGTAAATGGTGCAATTAAAGGTGGAACTGAAAAAATGATTTAACAATGATTTACCTAATAGCATTTCAAAGAATGTTTTACCTTACAATGACAACTTGTCAGTACATAATACTACATTTGCTTCTTGTTTCTGATACAAGGCACAACAAAAAATTATAAATGAAATTATTTTATGGGAACAGTTCACGATATCACTTCATGCACTGTACATTCATGAGTAATTGTTTCAAAAAATGATCGGACACATGATTTGGCTGTCCAATGCAATTTCCTCCACACACTCGATGTATTGCAAGAAGAAAAGGCACACTCAGGAAATACATAATACATTTTTCTGAATGGTAAGAAATTTGAATTACATTGTTTCTGTGGTATGGTACTGTTCGAATAAGTTTAGAATGCAAGCGCACAATAGTTTCTGCAGTACAAAGTAGTACAGGAAATATTTTCATCTATTTCTTAAACCGAAAGACTGTTGTGAACTTTGGAATACTTTAAGGGAAACATAAATAAAAAAATAGACTAACTCTTATACACAATTTATTATATGAAAATGATATTTATCCTTAATTAAAATCTGATTACTCTAAAACATTAATGTCAGAGGAAGAAATGATTTTTGTTTAAACATGGTTCTGTCTATTTCACCAAAAACTGATAAACAGCAGTAAATAAGAGAAGTACTCTTATATGAGAGTAAGAACTGAAAAGTATTTGCTGAGGGCTCAGCAAGATGTTTTCTGAAGGTGAGACACATAAACTTCTTACAATGTACTTTTAATAGTGAGCACCTATTTGCAGCTCTTGGAACTTTTAGTTCCTTCCTTAGGCAGGTACGAGGAATAATTCATGTAGGTTAGAAAGGAAGGGCAGGCCACTTAGACTCCAGGATGAGAGTGGGCTACCTGATGATAGGAGGGAAGCTAGGAACAGTTTTACCACTTTTAAACATATCTATTCACAGTACTGTAATTTTGCCTGTTGAAAGTAAGTACTGGCCAGCTATTCTGTCTCTGTGAAACATTGTAGTTTTCCCAAATAGTATTTTCTTTTGATACAATTTCAAAGTACTTTTGCATAACGAAGTGTACTGGAAACATCTGACATTTGACCCCACATAATTATTGTGTAAGATCAAAAGGACTAATACTATACAAGACTAATTAGCATTTTTGTCTGTGGGACAACACAACTGGAGACACTGTGTTTCAAGAACACAAATCAAGTTTTTCTATGACCTTGTTAATATGTTCCCACAGATTTAGTTTGGCATACACTTAGACAGAAAACATAACCTGTACCTGTGATCATTCTCAGTAGGTTGGGATAGCACAAGACGGAAGCTGGAAAATGATCAGCTAGAAGTTACACAGTAAGGAAATGCTAACATACCAGCATCAAACCATGGATAAACATTTGTATTAGCAAACAACATGTTGGAACTAAGGAGAGATTTTATCCTTGGAGGCATAGTTTTAAACACCATTTCCTCAAATAAAATGAAGAGATTCTCCAAAATGTTGAATATCTCCTACAAATGACAGCTGAAGAATATAATTTAAAAGTTATAGATTCTAAAACAAAATAAATTGCTTTCAAAGCCCTACGGTAAAAGACAGTGAAATAAACAACAAGGTGCTGAAACATGTTAGTAATTTTAGTTTCTTGTATTTCCAAATTGGTTGCAATGCAGGCAATTGTTTCAAGACTATATTCACAATACAAAGACAAAGCAACTGATAATGTCAATTTCTGCCCAACAAACAATTTCTCTGGAAAGATACATTATGTACCCAGTTTGATTAGAGGTTTAATGCAATCAAGCTTCTTCCTTTGGAATCAATCCAAGGAGATACAAAATGCCAAAATATTCACCTAACAGCAATGCACAAGTAAAAATGTCAAGTCATTAATTTATGTGTTTCATTTAGATAAATGCCAGTGTCTCAGGATCAGTTGCTCATTCTATAGTTAGCCTACATTATGTCCTATACTGTAATGTTTCCTTCACTCTGTGATTTCTTATTTTGAGGTATGAAGGTATTTTTGGTATCAAAAAACTCAATTTAATGATGACTTTTACAAATCTTTTCTTTTGTCTGGAAAGCAGACTTTTCTGTTTCAGGTGTAAAATTAAACATTCATCCAAAAGAAATATCATATTCTGAGTGAGGGTGTGTAGGACAAATTGACACAGAACTCAGAAACCAATCGGGTATACGGCATACCAGTGCAAGAATGCTTAATGTGAAACTTCCTGGCAGATTAAAACTGTGTGCAGGACCGAGACTCGAACTCGAGACATTTGCCATTCGCGGCCAAGTGCTCTACCAACTGAGCTACCTAAGCATGACTCACACCCCGTCCTCACAGCTTTACTTCTGCCAGTACCTCGTCTACTACCTTCCAAACTTAACAGAAGCTCTCCTGCGAAGAAGCTGTGAGGACGGAGCTTGAGTCGTGCTTGGGTAGCTCAGTTGGTAGAGGATTTGCCCGCAAAAGGCAAAGGTCCCGAGTTCGATTCTCGGTCCGTCACACAGTTTTAATCTGCCAGGAAGTTTCATATCAGCGCACCCTCTGCTGTTGAGTGAATATTTCATTCTAGAAACATCCCCCAGGCTGTGGCTATGTCATGTCTCTGCAATATCCTTTCTTTCAGGAGTGCTATTTCTGCAAGGTTCGCAGGAGAGCTTCTGTTAAGTTTGGAAGGTAGGAGATGAGGTACTGGCAGAAGTAAAGCTGTGTGGACGGGGTGTGAGTCATGCTTGGGTAGCTCAGTTGGTAGAGCACTTGCCCGTGAAAGGCAAAGGTCCCGCATTCGAGTCTCGGTCCGGCACACAGTTTTAATCTGCCAGGAAGTTTCATACCAGCGCACACTCAGCTGTAGAGTGAAAATTTCATTCTAGAATGCTTAATGTGCTTGCAACTGATCATGCCATAGAGGTCCTTGATATAACAATTCATACTGTGTATTCAGCATGCATTATCTGAGTCACAAGGAAGAAATACAGCACAACAAACACATCTGGGTGAGATCACACACGACAAGAACATACCAAAATAGAAGTTGGCCACAGTTGTGGATGTGATTATATGGGGAAGGATCCATTCAACACAGTATGGGAAAGGTTGGCTGCAGATTACAACCATGTGCAAGCACTGATATCTTGCATTAATTGTTTGAATATGTTCAACAAACAAAGCTGTTCCCGAGGCTGGAAACCTCAAGGCAGACCACAGGAGACAGTATATGTGATTTGATTGCAAAGGTTACTGTAGTGCCAGTAATTCTAGGTGTCACACTCTGAGCACTGCCTGGTGACTTATAATGCTCATCATACAGCTTGGCCTGGAGAACAAGGATGTGCGTAATAGAATATTGTTCAGCAGAGGTTTCAGCTCACTCCTCACATTTAAATCTGACTGGGTGTGCACGGGATGAAAAGCTGCAGCATGAACACCACCATCGTTAACCACTGTTGACCACATGAGAGGTTTTCTCCAGCAAAGCTGTAGCAAACTATACTGCATGGCTGATCCATGCTAATGAGATACAGTGTGCACACCAAACTGTCACGTGAGTGCATAACACCATGTATTGGTGCTGAGTATGGCATCAGCAGATGGACACCATTCACAGATTGACACCATTTATGGTCAGTGCCACCCTTAGCCTGTAGCTAATTTCCTAGTGTCCATATACCTGTATCACTGTCGCCTGTCACTGTATCGCGTTGCATCAGTCCACGACTCCTTTCAGTGCAACATCACAATGGTTCATGTTGCTCTATCTTGGAGATTCACTAACTATACGATATGTTTGCATTAGTTATCACTCATAGTAATATAATTTCCAATTGGCTATAATTTCCCCAACTATACTTGTATTTTGATACTGCATTTGAAGAACAGCCATTTTCTTTTGCTTGAGTTTGAAGAATGAGAAAAGCTGAGATTAGTAGGTTCTCTTTGACAAAAATCAATCCCACAATTAACTGTGTATGTCTACAGATTGATAAAGAAATCTGGAGTACCTTTAAATATGCTGTTTAGGAGCTTCCTTATTAGCATGCCATATCTAATATATTTTCTGCTCGTTTCAAAGCCACATATTAGAAGCAATAAAGTGGCTCCATATCAGGGTGCTTTTAGATGTCAAGAGTCATAAGCAGTCATATTTATGCTCTGATGACTCATATCTTTACCTGTCTGATCTTAGGATCGTGAATTCTTTCATTTAATTCCAGTATCAAACTTGAATTTCTGGTCCTTCACTAAATGATGCCAAAAATGGGGCAATTTTCCAGCCTAAGGTTTCATCTTTTGTGTAGGTAAGAATTTCATTTCAATAACTTTCATTCAGCTGAGAGGTTTCCCCAAGGCCATGCCTCACAGTCTCAGAACTGTAAGTAACTCCAACAACTATTCATCATTTTTATTATTTAACACTCTTCTATCATCATTTCTCTCTCACTATTCCTATTGCACCCAGGCAATTTCACTCCATCTTCTTTTCATTCTAACTCCATTGATACAGCTGCATATATTCATTATACTGTTTTGAAGTGTAACTGAAAACGACCATATACTGCCTAACTCCACTATGTACATCTACAAATAGACTTGCACTTTGGATCCAAAACTGTCATTGAACAGCAACCTTTGTTTCATGCCTGATAAATCTATCATAGTGCTCAAAATTTCAACAAATATGTACACAGAATATCATGCTCCAAAATAAGGATTAGGATGACTTCACTTCATCTTTCCATTACAAAATTCTCTAAATATAAGCTTGGCCTGTATGTTACACATGTCTTCCATTATTCACTGGACACAACTGGACAATTTTATTTCCATTGTTGCACATACTTCTAGGTCCCTTTCTCCCACAATTATTCTATAACAACTCACTGTTTTCCTTCGCTCCTTCTGCTGTTACCACAGCCAATATAATTCTTGTAAACATCTGCTAATTTTGTCTTGACTTTTTTAATAGTTTCTGAGTACTGTATTATGGGAAGTAAGTGTTAACTTTCCTCAGATTTAAAGCAGATATCAAATACTCTATGCAGAGTTAGGTAAAAATATGAGAGTGAAAAACCGATTTAGTCCTTTAAAAAGGACATTTAGAGTGATTTGTTTTGTTTTATCATCATTAAATAGCCTTATCTTGAAAGACTATCCTATAAAATCTCTGTATATGCAAACTCAACATACAATGCATTATGTTGGCAAATCTGAATGACAACAAGAATATATTGATATTTATGGAGTACCAGTTACCCTTATTCAAGCAAACTTTTTCATAATCAGTAAGTGTACAGCTTTCTTTTGGAGGAGTGAGGAAGAAAAGAGCAACACAAAATTACCCCTTTAAGTCAACTCACTACGCAGATTTCATGCAAGGATGAGAGTAACTGTTTCCATAAGTAAGCATTGCTAAAATAAAGAAAAGGGAGCCATTTTGAACTTAGTACGTTGTACAGAAATTTCAGCTCGTGCTTGAACACAAGCAAGTTTGCTTTTACTTCTCTACCATTAACAAGGAGAGCTGCACTGTAGCTGTCTGTTCCTGCCCTGTTCTCAGCCGTGCATGTGTAATTCCCACTGTGAATGGCTGTTATGGAATTTATAGTCAGTAAGCTAGCTCTTTCACCAATCCGTGAAGTGTGGATTCCTGAATATGATGACACTTCATTTCCATGGAAATTCCACCAAATTTTCAGTGGTATGTCCCCCTTGGATATGTAACAATAAAGCTGAACACTTTCACCAGAAAATGCTTCTGCTTCAAATGAGAATGGTGTTATGTATGGGCGAACTGTCAAAATGAACAATTATGATTAGTAATACATAAAACTGAGTGAAGTTAACTGTTACTTAAAGCACATGAAATTATGTTATTTCTTTTTTTGTAATGACAGGTTAAAGAAAGGAACAAACAGTATAATGAAATGCAGAAGCCAAAGTCCTAATGCTTACTACCTAACAGATGTTACAATTACACAGTTACATCAGAAGTCAAAAATAAATTTAGTAAATTTATGGTGAACGAACAAATCATTGGCAGCCACAACTCTTTTGAACAGTGACAAAACTGCTTATGACATAACAGTGCCTAAAATGGGAGCCCAGAATTCAATCACTGATCATTCAGATTCACTATGTGTGATCCCTTCTGCAAGATCTTTAAACAATACTTTTGGCATACTGCAACTCTACATCATTCTTTACATAAAGTCAAGAGATAACACTATCATAGCTACCAGCATCATATTTGTATGGGACACTATGATTTTTGTTTGAGAAAAGAGGTCAGTGGTGTGCAACCAAACAAATTTTACAAGTAGGTACAGCTTGCCAAGCCTGATAATACGAAACACTTAGATACAAAGACTGAAGAAATGAACGGTAAAAAAGGGAAACAATGTGTGATATGGTTGTGAAGCACAACTCAACATTTTATCAATGACAGTTCAGGATTGTCCCACAAACACTAAACATAGAAATGCACATGCACACAATATAAATTTTTATTGATGATTGAATGTCATAAAAATAGTTGGCGGGTTGCTGAATGAGAAATTGTTTAGAAAACTTTGATAAGGATAAAAGGTACATTTTTTATCTCTTTGTGCCATGTTCTGAATCAATGTTCTACCTTTCACAATGAATCTTAGACTTTATTCATTATATAAGAGAAAATGTATATTATCTTATAATGAAATGGTAAAAGTTAATAATAAGTGAACTGATATTTTTTTCCATTCGAGTTATTTGCTTGACAGTCAAGAGAGAACAAGGAGGAGGGTAGCAATCAGGTGAACAGCAGATGTTTGATGGGTGAGTAGCAAATATCCTCGCCTCTTTACGTGATGACTGCTGATCAGTGCTGCTTCGGGGAGTGATGAGTGTTGCTCTGGTTTAGTTTTAGACAGATATTTAGTTTTATACAAATATTTA
This sequence comes from Schistocerca gregaria, assembly GCF_023897955.1. NCBI lineage: Eukaryota > Metazoa > Arthropoda > Insecta > Orthoptera > Acrididae > Schistocerca > Schistocerca gregaria. The sequence goes on along the minus strand of NC_064925.1, from coordinate 39,862,402 downwards.
AGCTAGTCAGAACAGAACTCTCACAAAATATTCAATGAGAAATATATCCCGATATCAGAGCTGCAGTCTTTGACAACAATCTCATTTGGAACCATATCACAGCGAAACTCTACTAATCTCTTTCCTACATCCTACTGAAACTAAGTGGATGTACTTTTCTAATGAGTTCCAATGCTGAAACGATAAAAACATATAATAGGAATAGTATTTTTGTTGGTTGTAAACCCTTACTCGCATACTTCAGTGTTGTTACAACATCCTACTGCCGACAAGTTGACAAACTTTCAGCACATAAACAACATTTTCACCCATATTGAATACCACACAGTAAAAATACCAGCAAGAGAATGACAGGAATTGGATGATTAATTTATTTCAGTAGAGCCTCTCATTTTTTGGTAGTATGTATGTATATTTCTACCACATGCTTATTAAACTAGAAACATCTCACAAATAAAGTTTATACTCATATCAGAAAACATTTACTTTGAAGCAATCTTATTACAAGATGAGCTCAAATGTGAAAACACATGATGATTATTGAGTTTTTTTAGGATCTTAACAAAACAGCCTACAGTACCCACTGAAAACATAATAAAAATTAATTGGGACATTAAAACTGTCCATTAATGCATAAAAGGGTAACATATATTATGATCCCATGAGGCATGAGTTCATAACAGACATGTCTGTTATTGCATTATAATCAAACAGTGGATGATTGGTTGGTTTGGGGAGGGGGGAAGGGGGGGACCAGACTGCTACTGACATCGGTCCCTCAAACAGTGGAAAATCTAGGATTCTACAACAATATGCAAAGGATAGACTGCTGCTTATCAAATAGAGGGGGAACTGAATTGCAGACAGATGTGCCTTCTATACCATGGACACACTAACATAGTACTTCCCCCTTCTCCACTTCACTCCTGTCTCCTATCCACATTCCCTCCACCTTCCCTTCCCTGACCCCCGTCCACCAGCCACCCACTGCTGCATACAGCAGCCCTATCCTGCCCTGCCTCATCCATGCACACTCTCACAGGCAGCACTAGCACCTTCCGCAACTGCTACCCTGCTATCCTTCCCCCTTCCTGCCAAACGCCTCTTTCACTTCCACACTACCCGTCCTAGTTACACTGTTGCTCACCTCAGACTTAGTTGCAATTAGGTGTTAGCGACCATATGACAGTAGCCATGTGTGTGAATTGTGCTTGTATGAATGTGACAGTTTCCTACTTCTATTAAAGAATTTTGTCCAAAGCTAAACATTTCTACCATTCTTTTTCATTGTGACTGCCTGCGATTCAATGTCATGTGTCAAGTAGCAATCTATCTTTCCATATTGTTGTTATTGCACTACATATACTACAGGGTTCAGCTGCCAGAGAGTGTGATCGTGTGTGGTGTGTGTGTGTGTGTGTGTGTGTGTGTGTGTGTGTGTGTGTGGTGCATTTGCAAGAGTATGTTCGTGTGTGTATGTTGTCTAATTATGACAAAGGCCTTGTTGGCAAAAAGCTAATTGTGCCTTTCTGTGACCCAGCATCTCCATTATGTGGTGAGTAGCAGCTATCTTTTCATTATATTGTTACAGTCCATCTCGGTTTTCCCATTGTTTGTACATATATTTTAATAAATTTATGCCAGTAATACATTCAAGTTTGATAATTTTAAGATGTGCCGCTAGTGGTGCCACGAATTAACTTTGATTTTTTGATTACATTTTTTATTGCAGCTTGACAGACGGTTATCAGTGAAGAATCTTCTATATGTTGTCAGTGCATTGGTTTTATGAAATGGAGTCAACAATTCAGGTGAACTCCATTATGGTAAATTTTATTTCACAATTTTATTTACCCAGTTTATATAGTAAAAATACTATCACACACTCATGGAGTGACGCATCTTGCTCAATTTCAATTTACATCAATGTCACACTAATACACACACACAAACTGTCACATAGAAGAGTTCACAAAAATGACTTCCATTCAAATACTGGAGAAAGGTCAACAACAGTTTGATGTGTAAATGAAGTACCGTTTCTTGACAATACAAAATATTCCTGAGTCTATGTCGTTATGTTTGAGGTACACTAAGAGATGTGTACTACAAATGAAATCATCTGATTGAACGTAATGTCACTTTTTTTTCAGAGGGTGCTCAAATTAATTTAATTACAGGAAAATATGTAAATACACGAAAAGGATTAAACTGTTTTGATTACTGTCTTTTAAATGAAAAGACAGAATACATGGTTGAGAGAAATGTATGAGTTTCTGCAATAGCAATGTAAATAAAAACGTCGTTGATCAGATAACAGATCAGTACACAGTGAGTTATTCCAAAATTCCCCCTCCCCCCCCCCCCCCCCCCACTTTACTGTCAGTTTTCTATTTTATCCCTTCGGTTGTACTGCATCACTATCGAACCTCTGTTGTCAAGATGCAGCAGATGACATTATTTAACACTCATTTATCAATGTGTGATGGAATGGTTTTGGAGATGTCCTCTACACTTTCTTTAGAATGTTTATGGCAACTGCTGGGTGACGAGTGGACACAAGTAAACAACACAAAGCAATCCACTACTACAAATGTTAATATTCTTATATCTACACTGAGATATATCATCTACAACAACCAGTATCATCCACATAACAAATAAAAAAATCTGAAGCAATGCTGCACAAAACATAAATGTGAACTTAACAACATGACACAACAGCTGTACAGAATCACTTTTATTCTGAATTTCAAATTCCAAATAGATACTCAGCATTCCAAAACCTAGAGCATAGAGCCCAAAGCAGCAATGGTTTCTAGATAAATATTTCTTTTCATACAGTTATAAAGGGTCTTGTATAAGAGTAATGATTTAATGCTACCATGACTTATTTGAGGGCATCCCATTTCTTCAGTACAGCATGCAACAAACATTCTTCAACAGTAATCTTCTTGAAGATATAAATGTACCATTGATATGGACAGTAGCTGTGTAACTTGCCAAACCAGCAGAATTTTGGGCTGTGCATGTGTAGTTCCCAGAATGTGCTGCCATTGCTGATGTTATTGTCAGAAGACTAGTTCTGTCACCAACCTTTGTTGTTACTATACCCATATGTGATGACAAATCTTCACCATGGAAACTCCACGTTATCTTCAGAGGTCTATCTCCTTTTGACACGTGACAATTTAACTGTATGCTCTCTCCGGTATTTGCCTCTTCATCCAGTGAAAATGGTATAATGTGAGGCAAAACTAATTTAAAGGGAAGATGGAATAAAATTTAGAAAATAAGTGTCATTCAAGAGCTGCGTGTGAAAAACAATGGACATTTTACAACGATCTTCACCCACAACACTTTTCTCCAACAAAATTAATCCCAGTTCATTTGTAGAAACTATGCAGTTGCTATGTTTGTACGGAGATTGGCATTTCAGAGACTTAAATGTAATGAGTCTATCTGAATCCCAAAAATATGAAGCTATCATTTTAAATTAAGAACAAATTAGAAACATGTAAACTATATTATGAAAAGGAAAGTTGTTACTCACCATATACCGGAGATACTGAGTCGCAGGTAGGCGCAACAAAAAGACCATCAAAAATAAGTTTCCAGCCAACAAGTCCTTTGTCAAACTCAAACACACACACACACACACACACACACACACACACACATACACACACACACACACACACACATGCACACAAACACACACACACACACACACACACACACACACACACACACACACACACACACACACACAAGCAAATGCAACTCACACACCAACTGCAGTCTATGGCAGCTGACCTACACTTATGTTCAAGATGTCTGGCTTCAGCGGCCAGAGACTGCAGTCATGTGTGTGTGAGTTGTGTTTGCGTGAGTGTGTCTGTATGTTTGACAAAGGCCTTGTTGGCTGAAAGCTTATTTGTGACATATTTGCAACAATCTTTTTGTTGTGCCTATCTGCGACTCAGCATCTCTGCTATATGTTTGAGTAGCAACTTTCCTTTCCATAACATGTAAACTGTATTACATATTTCTGCAATAGTTTGAAAATACTGGAATATATTTCACTCTAGTATACACAACAAAATTAGAAACAGTGGTTGAACGAGAACTAAAACAAATGAAATGAATATATGGCCGACATACACATATCAAAATCCTGTAGAATCATTGAATTCCTACCTCAGGAACCAATGAGAAAAGACAAAGTGGCTCAAAAAATATTCATTATTTCTTGATAACATAACTTAAACTGCAAAGATATCAATGTAAGCAGGATTCAGCAAGAAGAGCATGGCAGCACACAGCACAAATGCAACCTTAGCATGGAGATATGCAGCAAAAGCACTGAAATCTCCTAAGGCTGCTTGGTATGTCTCCATGTGAATTTGATGTGTTGGGCAAGTTGAAGGGTCAAGTGGCTTCAAACAATTCCCACACACTGGAAGGGTTACAGCAGAGCTTGGTATGAATATTGCTAGCATCCCTCAAGCAGAGCTCCTACATTTGCCTGATAGTATGATTAATTATTCTTGGTAAGTTTTATTTGAGTCAACTTCTAAAAATGGGGAACAAGCTGTTACATCATGGATGCGGAAGGACATCAGACCACAACACAGCCTCCAAACCAAAAAACATGGGACAATACAACTGCACAGTAGATGGGTGCTTCATGATATTCTGAGCTCAAGAATATTTTGGTGTATATTAGTTAAACATGAGACACATCCATACAGGTAACACAGGTCAAAAACAGATTCACACAGATAGAATTTCTAGATGATACAATGACTAGAAGATGCTAATACAAATATACACAGAAAAGTGAAGCTGACATATTTTCATCATTAATACGCTCTTGAACATTAAGTCTTAATTTTCCTTCATTTCTTTCACAGACAATTACAAAATCCTGTTGCTGCAGGCCACCTGACACAGGACAATGTAGTAACATGTGTATGTAGGACCCAAACAGTAATGCTAGTTTTCAACCTGAACTTCTGTTGTCAGTACCTCATTCAAGTTCCTAAGCCTTGCTAGTCACCTTCCATATGGTGAGTTATTTGTTTTCTCATTCTGCTGAATGACAAAACTGATCATCATAATAACATAAATTAAAACAGAAAAAAAAATGTAAACAGAAGTGAATGTCCACCTCACTTTGATACAGGAAACGAAAATGAAACAATGGGAACTGCACAAATAAATTACCAGCAAGCTGAAGCTTGTAAGTGAAAAAGATTTAACAATAAACAAGATAAATGGAGAAAATGCAGAAGAAGGAAATTCATTCAGTAGGAGAGTAAAATTAGAACAATTACAAGGTAGTAGTGTTAAGAGAATGGTGGAAGTGTTAAGAGAACAAGTGTGAAGCAGTCCAAGGACATAGAAAAAAAGGAGACACGGGAAAGAGGAGAGAATATTGAAGGAGATGAAAACAGCAAACAGGAAGGAACAGAAATTGACACATGGTCCCTATCGGTCTGTAATTAGGAAAAATAATTAAATAATACGGTACTTGACAAACTAAGGAACTGAGACAGGCTGTGGGGAATACTCTATACCTTGTGCACCTGAAAGAGAACTGGCTGACTGAGACTGTCAATAAAAGATAAATAAATCAAATATATGGGAAATTGTTTCCAGTTGCAAGATAGATGAATTATGAAGCAAAGAATAAAATGCCTCATTTACTGCCAATATAAGAGAACTAGCAGAATTCAAAATCAAAAAGCAGTCAGATACAAGAGTACACATGTATTCAACAACTTTCCACAGTACATTAAATGTCTTGTGAAAAAAACAGTGATATTTAAAGAGTGATTTCATGAACTTTCTGCTGCATAACTTATTCCAGTCTACTGAAGAGTATCTTCACAGAGGATCTAAAAATAAATGCATTTGAGCAGAATAAAATTAAGAATAGCACTGTAATGTTATAATATTTTAGAAATTTCATAATTATATTGACTTGTGCTTAAATAAAATGTAAATTATTACCTCATTCCACATCCTAGAAACTTCTATCTCTCAGATCCATAGGATATTATTTAAGTAATGAAATGTAAATAATAATTATTATTTTTTTCACAGAATGTGTCTTTTTGTAATTTGCTTTTTGCAGCAAATATATATCCATTACAGACGCTTAGTGAGTACAATTTGAGAAATTTATAGTTGCTTCTTGTAGGTAATGTAATATTAAATTGTTAATATTGAGGTTTTTCTCACTCACATCAAAAAAAGGTTTGCATCACCTGAGAGTTCCGGAACCTGTATAGAAAACTGGAACAACATAATTTCCACCCTTTTTATTGCTCATGAAACCCACACACTGCATGTTGTATCATCATACAGCGAGACTTTCAGAGGTGGTGGTCCAGAGTGCTGTATACACCAGTACCTCTTATACCCAGTAGCATGTCCACTTGCCTGTATCTGTCATGGCACAAGTACATCAAGGGACTGTTGATCCAAATTGTCCCACTCCTCAATGGTGAATCAATGTAGATCCCTCAGAGTGGTTGGTGAGACACGTCGTTCATAAACAGCCCTTTCCAATATACCCCAGGCATGTTCGACAGGGTTGATGTCTGGAGAATATGCTGGCCACTCTCATCGATCAATGTCATTATCCTCAAGGAAGTCATTCACAAGATGTGCCCCACTGGGGGTGCGAATTGTTGTCCATGAAGATGAATGCCTCACCAATATGTACAACCATTACAGTGCCTTTCACGACCACCAGCAGCATACATCGGCCCCACATAATGCAACCCCAAAACAGCAGGAAACCTCCACTTTGCTGGATTCACTGGACAGTGTGTCTAAGGCGTTCAGCCTGACGGGGTTGCCTCCAAACCAATAGAACGTGATGCCATTCCTGAGCAGTCCATTTGGCATGGTGTTGGGCCCATTTGTACCAGCTGCATGGTGTCGTGGTTGCAAAGATGGACCTCGCCATGGACGTCAGGAGTGAAGTTGTGCATCATGCAGCCTATTGTGCACAGTTTGAGTCATAACACGATGTCATGTGCCTGCACGAAAAGCATTATGCAACATGGCGGCCTTGCTGTCAGGGTTCCTCCAGGCCATAATCCATAGGTAGTGGTCATCCACTGCAGTAGTAGTCCTTGGGCGGAATGAGGGAGACATGTCATCAACCGTTCCTGTCTCTCTGTATCTTCTCCACACCTGAACAACGTCACTTTGGTTCACTCTGTGATGCCTGGGCACTCCCCTTGTTGACAGTTCTTCCTGGCACAAAGTAACAATGCAGACACCATCGAACCACAATATTGACCGTCTAGGCATGGTTGATCTACAGACAACACAAGTCGTGTACCTCCTTCCTGGTGGAATGACTGGAACTGATCGTCTGTCAGACTCCCTCCATCTAATAGGCACTGCTCATGCTTGGTTGTTTACATCTTTGAACAGTTTTAGTGACATATCTGAACAGTCAATGGGACTGTGTCTGTGATACAATACCCACAGTCAACGTCTGTCTTCAGTTCTTGGCACAGGGGTGATGCAAACCTTTTTTTGATTTGTGTATTTGCTGGCACAGGAATCTTTTCCCCAGAATTAATTTGATGTGGAATAGATTTGGAAAAACCCAGTCTGATATGATCAAGATCTCTGTCATCTTGTGGATGTTTGCTACATGCATGAGAGTCTGTCACTCTGATCATATAGAGATGTGCAGGGAAAAACAGCTGTCCCATCCTTATTCTATTAACTGATGTTATGTATCTCCGTGGGAGATTTCCATGGCTGTACCAAGGTTTGTTGGTAAAGTACACTGAACTGAAGCAAGTGAAAAAACCTTTGCTGCTGTGCATACTGTCATTTACACTGTGGCCTTTGAAACATTTGTCTTTGGAGAAGTAAAAGACTATGCTGAATCAGTGAATTAATATCTACATCTAATCTATAAAAAGAAGGTAATTCTGTTAATAAGAATACTAAAATCTAAGGCTGTTACCAACAGAGGAACAGCTGCATTCCTAGGCCCACCCTACACCTTCCCCTACAGTTTCCACATCCACAACCCACTAGGCTGAAAGCTTTTGTCAGAGTATAATTTTTCTGTCAAACCTACATGTCTGGCATAATTCCTGTGCTCAATCAAAAATTACAAAACATCAATGCAAGATTTTTTTTAAAAAAATTTCTCATTTATTATTGAAGAATGGAGTTAAAACAAAGCATGAACAGAGATGACAGCTAATCAAAGCTAACAAGTAACAGAGTTATTTTCCCTCCCCATTGTTTTCACAGTCTAATGTCTATCTTGGCTTCATCTGGAATTCTTCCTGGTATATCTCATTTAATGTGCTCTTCTGAGACAAGTCATTCAATTTTCAATCTATTATTAAAAAACCTAATGATCAGCTGTAAATTAGAGAAAATGGAAGGGGGGAGCCATTCTATATAAACCAAGGGGAGAGATGCAATGAATCAATAAGGTCATATCTGCTAACGTGAATGACACTTGCTCGGTGTTTAAATGTATTATACGTTTATCTCTTAAGTGGAGTAGGCCAGCCAGGTATATATAGAGACCACTGGAATAATGGCAAAGGAATAGCACTTTAGAGGAAGTTTTCAGTACAGTGGTCAGTGAATGTTAGGATATTTAATAATTTCTGACTTAATAAAAATTTGAAAACCATGTGATAAAAATAAAATTATATCTAGGCAGAAGAAAATCATAAGCTATCTTTCCAGTTATTACATCAGATGGACAAATAAGTCCTAAATGAACCATGTAAGAAACACTTCATTGCACACCTATAAAGTTGATACCATATGAAGAACTCTGTGCTTGGGCATCTGCACCTCTGAACAACCAAGCCTGACAAAAGGCTCTAAATAATCCAAATTGGAAAGAAGAAGCAAGTGGCTGATATCCTGAGAGCATTCTTTCTACTAATTACACTTCTCATTCCTCTCTTAATCTAGAGTGTCATTTCCTGTGCCAGATGACTTGCTTTCAATAAGTACAGGTACCACACTGACCATCTGATACTTTACACACAGTTACCCATGACAGTGCATATTGAAACCATAACTTCACAAATCCTTCTGGAACAACAATCTAAAGCTACTAATAAAATTGTTATTTCTGATTCCAAACTCAATCTCCTGAGGAGTGTGCATAGAAGCATAATCTAAGAGCTATGATCCATTCCTTTTCAGGAAGAATAGGATTTCTCCAAACATTTGTCAACTCTTCCAAACATGTGCTAGAAGCGGTTTTTGAAATAATGAACATAAATATTATCCAATAGCTCTTTGTCATGGTGAAATTGTGGCAAAGCACTGTATTCCAACAAATGTGATTTAACACCACAATGAGTAAAACATTTGGATATGGATGCATCTCAACTCAGACTTCCTTTAAATCACTTATAAAAATATATTGTTTTATTATTTTTTTCAAAACTGGACATGGTGAGATTGTGGCTATGTAAGACTATAAATTAATATTTATAATAAATTAAAAACAGCAACCAAGCCACTGATAATAATGCTATTTATTTGGAACAAGTACACTCCTGGAAATGGAAAAAAGAACACATTGACACCGGTGTGTCAGACCCACCATACTTGCTCCGGACACTGCGAGAGGGCTGTACAAGCAATGATCACACGCACGGCACAGCGGACAAACCAGGAACTGCGGTGTTGGCCGTCGAATGGCGCTAGCTGCGCAGCATTTGTGCACCGCCGCCGTCAGTGTCAGCCAGTTTGCCGTGTCATACGGAGCTCCATCGCAGTCTTTAACACTGGTAGCATGCCGCGACAGCGTGGACGTGAACCGTATGTGCAGTTGACGGACTTTGAGCGAGGGCATATAGTGGGCATGCGGGAGGCCGGGTGGACGTACCGCCGAATTGCTCAACACATGGGGCGTGAGGTCTCCACAGTACATCGATGTTGTCGCCATTGGTCGGTGGAAGGTGCACGTGCCCGTCGACCTGGGACTGGACCGCAGCTACGCACGGATGCACGCCAAGACCGTAGGATCCTACGCAGTGCCGTAGGGGACCGCACCGCCACTTCCCAGCAAATTAGGGACACTGTTGCTCCTGGGGTATCGGCGAGGACCATTCGCAACCGTCTCCATGAAGCTGGGCTACGGTCCCGCACACCGTTAGGCCGTCTTCCGCTCATGCCCCAACATCGTGCAGCCCGCCTCCAGTGGTGTTGCGACAGGCGTGAATGGAGGGACGAATGGAGACGTGTCGTCTTCAGCGATGAGAGTCGCTTCTGCCTTAGTGCCAATGATGGTCGTATGCGTGTTTGGCACCGTGCAGGTGAGTGCCACAATCAGGTCTGCATACGACCGAGGCACACAGGGCCAACACCCGGCATCATGGTGTGGAGAGTGATCTCCTACACTGGCCGTACACCTCTGGTGATCGTCGAGGGGACACTGAATAGTGCACGGTACATCCAAACCGTCATCGAACCCATCGTTCTACCATTCCTAGACCGGCAAGGGAACTTGCTGTTCCAACAGGACAATGCATGTCCGCATGTTATCCGTGCCACCCAACGTGCTCTAGAAGGTGTAAGTCAACTACCCTGGCCAGCAAGATCTCTGGATCTGTCCCCCATTGAGCATGTTTGGGACGGGATGAAGCGTCGTCTCACGTGGTCTGCACGTCCAGCACGAGCGCTGGTCCAACTGAGGCGCCAGGTGGAAATGGCATGGCAAGCCCTTCCACAGGACTACATCCAGCATCTCTACGATCGTCTCCATGGGAGAATAGCAGCCTGCATTGCTGCGAAAGGTGGATATACACTGTACTAGTGCCGACATTGTGCATGCTCTGTTGCCTGTGTCTATGTGCCTGTGGTTCTGTCAGTGTGATCATGTGATGTATCTGACCCCAGGAATGTGTCAATAAAGTTTCCCCTTCCTGGGGCAATGAATTCACGGTGTTCTTATTTCAATTTCCAGGAGTGTAATTTTATCATCACTTGATTTGATCATCAGACAACAGTTCACATATACCTGTTGTTCACATGTGATGCTCGCCGATTTTTATTTTACAAAAGTTTCTTTGGGTGACAGTGTCCTAAAGCAAAAAGTTCTGCAAGAAAAAGGTCTAATTACAATAAAATAGTCCTTCTTATTAAATTGTTTTTTACCAAAGGATGCCATCACTGCAAGAAACTTTCACCACAATGAAAATCAGTGTGCATCACACGTACAGCAAATGATATACAGGACTTTAAATGTGAACGGACATCTGATCTCATACTGGTTGGTTTGAAACTGATGTGGCATTGTTTGTTCAAAATACAGGCATCATTAACAATGGCTAGTTGCTGTTTTTACTCTACTGTAAAAATTTACCTGCATATACAGTTTTGAGCTAAAATTGTACTTATGTCACGCTTACACACGCAAAGTGCTTATCTTTTAAAGTACATGGGCTTTAAGCAGATAAAAAAGTCAGCTGATGATATTTTCAAAAAAGGGTAAGAGGAGGACAATAAAGTTTCTGACATACTCAGATAGTAAGAGCTTTATGATATCTGGAAATGGAGATGTGCTCTTATTCATTTGATGGAAATTGTAAAATGCAACTTGCTTTATTTATCTATTTAAATTCAACTCAATTTCGGACAGTAGGTACAAATTTTTAAACTTTTTCACTATTTACAGAAAGATTTTAATAAAACATTGCATGGTAAAATAAAATAACCTTATTAAAATAACAGCATGCCATAATTTGAATGAATGTGTACCATTCACTCTTAGTTCTGAAGAATAACGAGCAGTGCCGGCAACATTACGGGCAATGCATGTATAGATGCCTCTGTGTTGTGGAGCAACTGAAGGGATAGAGAGAAAATTTGCTCTGTCACCAACAGTTACTGTGCTGATTCCCATATGAGAAGCAAGGGACTCTCCATGGAAGTACCAGGCAATATGCAGTGGTCTGTCACCTTTTGTAACATGGCAAGTTAGTTGTGCAGTTTCACCTGAAGTCACAGGCCCTTCAAATTCAAATGGTATGATGGAAGGGGGTACTGAAAACCAGCATTTTAGAAATTACAACACATGGCAGTTATGATAAATGTGATTCTTATCACATGAAGAGTCATAATAAAGAACCTTCAAAATGCATCTTCATGAGAAACAGATACATAGTATAGTAACACTGATTTAGAATGCCATTTCTAAGCCATAAAGGGCTGCTACTATGCTTATTTACATGCTGCTAAGACACTGTGATTATGCTAGCATCACTAATTTCATAACTAGTGAGCAGCCCTGGTGACGATCATTCACAGTTATCCATTTTCTATCATTTTTGATCTGGAGATACTAATATTTCCGATAATTCAAATAATATTATTCAAAAATTAGCATCAACATTAGTGTGAAAAGAGGCATGTGTAATGTGAAATGAGACATCTGACAAAGCTTTCAAATATGGATGTGAGCCAAAACTGGTGAAAAGAATGATTTCTAAGCATTACTTTAGTTTGATGTGATGTTTCACATTTTCTTGTGATCATAGTGCAAGAATATATACAAAATAGAAGAGGCACTACATACAACTAAAAGACTAATCAATTACATAAAAAGTTGTGTGTTTAAATGCTTATCATAATACACAACAGAACTTATCATTGTTATAAAGTCTGTTGAGATCGAATATAAACACCCTGTGAAAAGGAAAAGGATTTTCTTATCCAATTTAAAATGCATTATCTCAAAGAAAAATGGAATAGCAACAACTGTGATAATCAGAAGGGTACCTTATGAAAAGTGAACTAACATCTGTGCGCAAGATGTTACAAGTCAAATTTGTCTTCAAACTTTCTATGAGAGCAATACATTAAGGTCAAATGATATTTTATAAGCACATAAAAGAGATATAAAATGCCTATTTTTGTGTGTCTGCCGGTTAATACTTTATGCGTTTCTATGACACTCTTCAACAAGTTACACAAGGCTGATTATTTGCACTGCCTTACTTTATAATACTCAATATCCTCCATTAATCCAATAATCAAAAATGCCACACAACAGAGTTTTATTCCAGCAAAGATTGTGCAAATGCTTTATGAGCAATCTCTGAAACTGTGAATTTATATGCATTTAATGAATCTAAATATACTTGTATCTGCACCCAAATATAAAGCTATTTGATTAATACACTTCATGTTACCATTCATCATTACTTCCAGGAATCTTACATGGCTGAAATTGCATTCATTGTCTAATGAAAACCTACTACATTGTTATAATCCATGAAGTACGCAGCGTTGCATTTAGAATTAGTTGCTAATATTTGCACCAGGAAAAATCAGATCAAAATCTGATGTGTATTTGTACATGTTTGCAGAGTTTCTCCCCATAATTAACCATCTCAGTCTGGGGCTGCAACGAACATTAAGTACCAAGACTTGCACACAATAGATGAAAAGTATGCAGCTACTATGTGCTGCCTATGGATGATTCCTAATTCAGGATACTATTAGGTGCTCTTCATGTATTTTCTTTGGCAGACAACGATGTAGTACAGGATCAAAAGCTTCATGAATGTCAAGAAACACTGAATCTGATTAGTTGCCTCTATAAATGGTTTTTAATGGGGAATCAGACTTCCCGTGCCCAGTGTTTTCAAAATCCATGCCGAGTGGTATGAAAAAATGACATTTTATTCAAAAGTAGGTCATTATTTTCACAGATTTTATATAACAAACTATTACTGACAATGGCACTGACGACATTTCCTGTCTCGGATGAGACAGCCCTTACAGAAAAGCCAGTCTTAGAAGGCAGTTTTAGTTACCCCCACATGACGCACATTTGTTTTGTCAACAGTATGATTTTCAAAGCTTATTTCCATAAAAAAAGAAACAAAGACACTGAATCTGGCATTGTTTATCCAACAATTATCTCAACTGCTATATACTAAGAAAATGCAGAAATTGAATTAGAATACCTAGAAATCATCTGATCACTCCCCAAATAAATTTGTCACCTGTCCTACTGAATACACATCCTGCAAAACATCTATGTAAGTAGCACATAGCCAGCATTTATTTACATATATAAGATGGATGATAGTAGAAGTTACAATGCAATGTGTTAATTTTGGCATACAAAAACTTTTCAGATTATTATGTCCAGATTTTCATCTTTCAATCCCTTGATACAGCACAATCTTTTGTGGTTATGGTTATAAAAATTCCAACACTGAAAAGAATGAGCAGAGCAAAATTCAAATTCAGATGGCACATGAACAGATGCCCACAGAAAATACATTCTACGTGCAAATATAAAGCAAGCAATGGACAATCACCTCTTATCAATATGACAGAAATGAACTGTAAGGGTTTGTGCGCAGTATTGTCACAGCAACGTAATGGGTGTGTTGAAGGTTTGATGCCACCTGTTACAGATATACTATTGTGCCTATAAAACCATATCTGTCTATGTCTCCAGCATGAATGTGAATGCTGTCAATGACATGCTGAGTGACTAAAGTAGCACTTTCAGACACAACATGTCCCAAACTGTCTTATAATGATTACTGCATATGTATTAGATGATACTGTGGAGGCCACAAATTTGCAGCCTACAACATTGAGCTGAATGCTGCATGACCTGCACAGTCAAACATATCTTGAATATACTGTAGTTACTCAGCATCTACTTCAGTGTGGTCCTCCAGCAACAGCAGCTGAAGCTCTCTGAACTTGTACACAAACAATATAGAGGGAGATCTCCCAAGGTCATATCCCAGCCACCTCTTATTTCTTGACAAAATGTTTAAGGGCTCCAATGTTAGGTCATTTTTCCATATTACAGGTCATTTTTCCATATTACAAGTATCAGTGAAAGAAAAATCTGAAACACATATTTCCTTATGTTCTAAAAAATTTGTTTTTCTAATGGCAGTTTCTCTCTGAAAATACAATAGCACCTGTTCACAAAGTGTTTATACTCAGTTTTAGATTAACGAACATGCAATTACAGGAAAACAAATAGTTGATTGTATCTGTTACAACACTAATGATTACTGCAAAACCGCACCATTTACAAAAAGATGAGCAGTGTAATTGTCTTCTCCTGCCTTATTTTTAGCTGTACAGACATATTCTCCACTGTGCACAGCTCTAACTGAATCAACAGTTAATGCACTTGTCCTCTTGCCATTTTTGCTTACTGTAACACCTTCATCACCAGAATAAATTCTTTTTCCATTGAAAATCCAGATTATTTCTAATGGTAAATCTCCTTTTATAACACTACACTGAACAGCTGCTGCATCACCTGCATTTGCAGTCTCATCTCCAAATGTAAAGGGTGAAATCTGAGGTTTCACTGTAATTAAGATAACTTCCTTAATTTGTTAAGTGAAAATCATAGACAAATAAATAATTCCATGGTTGTGGAATACTGAATACTAAATTGATTTCCAAGTAAAATTTAAACACACTGTATTATGTCCTGAGAGTGAATTGGAATTTTTAACTAATAAAAAAATAGCAATGATGATATCGGCAGTGAAATTTCAACTGCCCATTTTGACAAGATGCTGATACTGGGCTAGTATGACAGACTAATGCTTCAATGATTATGATGGTGAATGTGGTGTGTACATGTAAAAGATATTTATACTACACAATATGACTTGCAACCATAAACCAGAAAATGGTGGACCTAAAGAATTCGTGTGTCAATCAGATGAACTTCAAGAATTTAGTAAGTGGATTAAAAATTAAATAAGCAAACTATCAAAGCAAGTGAACAAACAACAATTAACAATTAGTAGCTATAATAAAGAAATGTGTATGGAAAATGCACAATAGTTTGACTACAAAAATTCCAAGAAGCAGTTATGGTACAGCAAATATTCATACAATAGCAAATATTCATACAATGACAATGGCGCCTGAATAGCACTGCTCAATTTCAGTATAATTAATGTTCTTACAAATAAAATTTAAAATTAGTGTGAGTTGTGGGGAACTTGAATGAACAGTAACAATATGACTGTGCCACAAACCACTGTCCCAAAATCAGGAGAAGAGGTCCCATGAATATCTGTCCAACTGTACATAAATATGTAACTCAGTTATCAGCGATCAGACAGCTTGCTTATGAAGCTATTCAAACTCTGACACTGTATAATTGTGAAAGTCAAAAATGTTGATATAGTTTTCATTTTTGGCAAAAGTCGCCAAACTTTTACGACAGCAGTAAGGATGTACATTGAAAAGTATCCCGATTGTATCAGGACCTCACAAATTGTATTTTCAAACATTATAATAAAAATTCGAGACACTGGAAGTATGAAGAATAAAATATCCCAAGAAAAAAGAATACCAGCTTGTGGGAGAAATGCAACCAACATTTTAGTGGCACTAACATACAATCCACATGTTACAGTCTAAAGGTGCAAATGGATCAGCTAAAGAAGTGTCTTACACTACAACATATTTCATATTTCTCACATTCGTCTCTATAAATGTTCAATGCAATGACTTTCAAAACTAGGAACAGCTTTCTAAATGTAATATTTTGTTTACTGATGAAGCAATGCATACAAACATGGGAAAATCAATCTTTAATACATGCACTACTTATCAGTAGAAAATCCAAGCTTCCTGAGAGATGTGCATAAACAACAACCTTTATCTCTTGATGAGTACTGTGGGGGTTCCAGGAATCACATCACTGTTCCCTGTTTTATTGAGGGGACTCTAAATAGTCACAAGTACCTACAGTTCCTAACATGTATGCTGCTCCAATTACTGGAAGTGTCCTGCCGAACAAAAAGCAATCTAAATCATACCAACATGACAAATGTCCCACCCATTCCGCACTTATAATCACAGACCCTCTTAACAGAAAATTTGGGATATGGTTGGATTCATCACTAGGAAAATACAAAATGGCCAGCACATTCATCAGATTGAACACCCCTGAGTTTCTACCAATAGAAAACATTGAAACAAGAGGACTACACATAAGAAACACTGATGACTAACTAAGACATGGGTCTGTGTAATGAAAAATCCAGATAAAATTCAACGTACATAGTTGGCTATCTGGAATTGTTATATAGTACATATCAATGCTCAAAGTTGATATTTTGAGCACTTAATGTGACAGTCATAACAATAAACACACAAACTGTGCTGATGCTTGGTACAACCAACAGGGCCTTCTCCTGATAATGGGACTTGGTTTTCTGTACTGCTATCTTGTGATTATTTCATCAAGTTCAACCCATGATAGGTTACTGAAGTCTTCTTTGAATGCACAGAAAAACAACTGATATAGTTTCATTTTTTTAAAATCAGTTATAATTTGGCAGCTACACACATTAAACACTATTTGCGTGCATTAAAAAATGTGCCACATTGTCCATCACATGTGAGTGAAAACTGCACCTCAATATATTTGCCCATTCTGGATATGCCTTTAGTGACTTGTATCAGCTTTTTCACTCTGTATACTCTGTAATCCACAATGAAGCATCAAACTTATATCTCCTTTCTTTATACCCTGCAAGCAAAGTATGCGGGAACAGTATTTTGTGTACCTCTAATTTCTCCCCTTTTTGTTCCATTTTCAAATGGTGTGCAGGTTGAACAAGTTTTACTAAGAACCCATATGAGCTCAAATTTCTGTGATTTAAATGTAGTCATTTTGTGATATGTGGGAGGAAGAAATATATTTCTCAACTAATTATTAAAAAAAAAAAAAAAAAAAAAAAAGAGAGAGAGAGAGAGAAGAAGAAGAAGAAGAAGAAGAAGAAGAAGAAAAGGGGGGCTGCAAGTAGGACTCCTGCCCTAAAAGTTCTGTGCAAAATTAATTATGTGATAGATAGCTCTTCTGTAGGCTCTGATGAGTGGGTCTGCAAGTATCAAAATATGTAACACAAATTGTCCCCCTCAGAAGCTTGAACTTTTAATACCACCAAGGAACTATAGACCTTTTGATACCTCTACCCATTCCTGAGTTAAATGGGTCTTATTAGAGGGGCAGACAGGTAGACAACAAATGGCAAAAAAAATACTTTTTTATGTGATACAATCATAACAACACTGTGGGTATAATTGAAGTCCTTATGAGTGTCGGACCTCAGATGTCGATAAAGATGGTGATCATCACCTTGCCTGCTGAGGGACCTGTTTTGAACTTTTTAGGGGGACATGACAATACTACATTCACATCGCTAGATGTATCACTATGTTATCTCAAAGCAGTACACGCAAATTTCAGCTGTTTGTTTATCACAACATTTTGTACCTTTTCATTGGAACACTCTTTACACAAATTAAAAATTTTCTGATTTTTCCTTTCTTGCACTGAGAAAGCCTTGCTTTTGGCAAAATTTTCTGATTCTACATCTACAGGAAGTCCCCTATAAGTTATGATGAATGAGTTTGCAAGTATCAAAACATATAACATAAATAGCTGTCTCTTATGATTGCACTGCCTTAGAAGCTTAAATTTTTTTTACGCTGGCAAGGGCTTTTGGACCTTAATATGTGACATAAATTCCAACTTTATAGCTATACCTTTTCCTGAGAAAAAGGGCTCTTAACAGAAGGACAGACAGAAAAAGAGACAGCCACTAATGCCAAGAAACTATTTCTTATGTGACATAATTACAAATTACCAATATTCAGATTTTTACCAGTACTTGTGATGTGAAACCTTGCTTCTTGGCAAATTTCATGGAAGAAAGTACCCTATTGGCATTGGTGACTGAATTTGTGAGTATCAAAATATATGACATAAATGACTGTATCTTTTTCACTGCATTGACTTAGAAGCTTGCATGTTTTATTTCGCGAAGGGATTGTTGAGCTTAATATTTGACATAGATTTCAGATTGATACCCCTACTCATTTCTGAGAGAAAAGAGGTCTTGACAGACTGACTGACAGAGGACAACAAAGTGAAGCTAATGATTCTGTTTTTACAGACTGAGATAGGGAATGCTAGATAAATATCTGCTCCAGAGGGAGTGGTTTTCAGTCTAAAAGGATTCTCAATAACTTCTTTCCTTATTATATTTGAAGCACCACTAAATTAATCTAACATTCAGTCACTTTCTCTTAGTATTTCCCAACTTCAATTTGTGTTCCTAGACTTCTACAATCAACATCTCCACACAGTTTTATCTATGGATGGCATTGTGCTACCATTTATCTGCCATATGTTACAGTTCATACCTATTGTCCTTCTCTTGACACTAGATCAATGTTCATCATTTTTAGTAATAACGTCTTACAATTTCTGCTCTCACTGCATGAAACGAAACAAATCTTAGTTTCCTATAATTTGAGTGTTTCTGTTTGTAATATGATAATGAAAATGATGCCAAGGCTTTCACGCAAACTGAGAAAAATTTGCTGATTAGGAGATTCAAACAAGGTTGCTGATAATGAAAAACAACTGAACCTCAAGAGCTAATTTGTCAGCAGATGCTCTGCTGTTGACTAATCAATTTATTCAGAATGTATGCTAACTACAGCACTCCTCTTCTACTTATGCCTGTTTAATACATTAAATTACACTGTTACATATCAGCCACATGCAGCCACAGAATATGGTTTCTGAATAATCAATAACAAAAATGTTTTTTTGCGTGCAGGTATAGTTCTTTGTTAAATACTGATGGAATTACTATTTTAAGCTGTGAACAACATCACACAAAATACTTTCAAGGATAGCAGAAAATTTGTAAGAACTGTTCCAGATTTGTTCCTGGACACTACCATTAACTGATAGGAGAGCAGTATAACTTTTATTGGCAGCTGCATTAGAAACACTGCATACGTAATTGCCACTGTGATAATCTTCCACTGCTTCTATCGAGATAACACTTGTCCGGGACCCAATCTTGAAAGTGGATATACCAGGGATACCTGACACATCTGCCCCATTCAGTGTCCACCTAAATGTCAGTGGTGTGTCACCTTCAACTACAACACAGTGCTGTTGGACCAGCTGGCCCGCATATGCACCATTCTCACCAAAAGTAAATGGAGCAATTACGGGGGACACTGAAACACCAGTTGTTTCAGCAGGTTTGAGATAATGGTACATGCAGAACAATTTCATGAAGAACAGACTTCAACAATGACACTGTAAAAATATCCTAAAAATTATTTCTAGATAATTATCTAAATAAGAATGTAACTGCTTTTAATTGTTGTTCAGCTGTTGACACCTCATTCATTGCAGTGTGACTTCACTAAATGCAGTTTTATCTCAATGATTTGAAATTAACAAATGACAATGGCGTGATCTCAGAAAGAAAGCATGAGTGCCAAGAACACAAAATTATTATCTACAGTGGGTTACCATCAGTTACATAGGCACCAAGTGCAAACTGAGGTTCATTTCACCTAAAACAGATGAAAAACTAAGTATTTGTTGTGAGACAGCCATTTTGGCAGAAAAGATGTGAGTAAATAATTGTTAATGTACATCTGCCCACTGCTAAATAAAATTATGTAGTATAAATGTTAAATATTACTAAACAAACTAAATTTTTTCTGTTCTGTTATGACAATTATCTGGGTGTCCATTAAATATTTTTAGATAAATTGCGATGAAGATTATTTGCAGCAACAGCAAAAACCTACAAAAAGGAATTTGTAACCAGAAGGAGATTTTCACTCTGCAGCGGAGTGTGCGCTGATATGAAACTTCCTAGCAGATTAAAACTGAGTGCCCGACCGAGACTCGATCTCGGGACCTTTGCCTTTCGCAGGCAAGTGCAGTTTTAATCTGCCAGCAAGTTTCAGGAATTTGTAAGTTTGTAGGTTTCCACTTCCAGTATCGTCTTGAATAAAATAATTTTGCATATTAGGTTTCATCATTATATCACTAACAGTAACCAAACAGCCCTGAAGAGAACCAATGTGAAGACAGTCAAACCATTAGCAATTTTGTTGCTGTAATGTTTTATAATGATGCAGCCTACCCAAAATTACATTATTTATTTTAAACATAAATTGGTTTAGCAGTGCATTTAATAAAGTAACTGGTATCATACGTCTTTCACTGCTGAAGCTTCCCCCCCCCCCCCCCCCTTTTTCCCTCCCTCACCAACAAACACACACACACACACACACACACACACACACACACACACACACACACACACACACACAAACACACATACTACTCTCTGGATATTTCTATCTTTCAAAAGACCAAAATATACTGAGGTTTCCTTTGTGGTTCTTTATTACGTTTAAATTGTGAGACCATCTACCACATTCTTCCTCAGTGGTCATTTTAAATTACAATATTTTTCTATTTGGTGCTACAAAAATGTATTTGTTTATTATTTCCATTGTTACTCTTCTACATCCAGCACAATAACACAATTCCTAAAGAGTTCAAATCTTTTGTTAAGAATAAACTATACACAAAAATTTGCAGTCTCTAAAATTTGAGCTTTTGACAATTGTCTTTGCAGTTTGTATGGTAATGGAAAGTCCTGGTTGAATGTAATTAATTTAGAGAGTAAAGGTAATGGCTCCCCATGTAGTATGTACACTTAGTTGATGAAAGACATATAAACAACATGATGAACTTTGATAGTTTTCAGACATATACAATGAAAGCACGAAAGCACACGCGCGCGTGCGCGCGCACACGCACACACACACACACACACACACACACACTCTTGACAGTTCCTTTGTGTAAAATTCACTCATCTGGATCCAGTGAATGAAAAGACACAAACACACAAAAACATTTCTTTTCTCTCAGTTAAACGGTGTCATTTGGACATTTTTGATCTGTGGTGCACAAGTTTAATCAAAAACCTGAAAAAATGACTGTGTTCCTTCTCCTTTTTTACCCACCTTACAAAATGTGATAATTTTCAGTGTATTTGTCCCCCATACCAGATGCCACCGAAGGTAGGCTTTATGTACAAATACTGGTCTGGCAATGAAAAAATTTACATGCAGCTCATGGTGTTAACAAGTTGTCTTTTAAGAAGTATTATTCTTTAAGAAGTATTATTCTTTAGCACATTCTGAAACTCATTTAATTCCATGGCTGCCCTATTTGATTCAATGGTAACAACCACTGCACACTCAAGTCATTGCTTGTCAGTATCACCCACAACATCTGCATCTGCTAGATTTGTACCCTGCAAGCCACTTCATAGTGTATAGCAGCAGCTAATATATGTATCATTACAATTTTGAACTTTTCTGTTACATGAATTAACAGTAATCAAAGTAAATAATGGTTGGTAAGCCAATGTAGAATCATATTTTACCATTGTGATAGGTATCTCTAACTGGCAAGCAATACCTGAGAAGCAGTCAATTGAAACAATGGAAAATCCAGGTTGGAATAATGACAATATTATGAAAAGGATAGGCAGCTCACCATACAGCAGAGGTGTTGAGTCAGATATAGGCACAAAAATAACACTACTAAACACATAAGCTCTCAATCACAAGGCGTTCTTTCCAAATAGAAAACATACACATATGCACATTATACGAGGGTGAGTCAAATGAAAACCTTAATTTTTTTAAAAAAATATTATTTATTGTGCAGAAGCGGTAGAAAGCTGTATCACTTTTCAACATAATTTCCCTCATGCTCAATGCAAGTCCTCCAGTGCTTACAAAGTGCGTAAAATTCTTTTGGTAGTCCGCGTAACCACTCATGCACCACGTGGTGTACCTCTTCATCAGAATGGAATTTCTTTCCTCCCATTGCGTCTTTGAGTGGTCCAAACATTTGGAAATCACTTGGGACAAGGTCTGGTGAGTATGGTGGATGAGGAAGACACTCAAAATGCAGGTCTGTGATTGTATGGGACCTGGCATTGTCATGATGCAAAAGGACACCTGCTGACAGCAATCACGTTGCTTTTATTTTGATTGCAGGCTGCAGATGATTTTTTAGGAGATCTGTGTACAATGCACTGGTGACAGTGGTCCTCTAGGCATGTAATGCTCCAAAATGATGCCTTTTTCGTCCCAAAAGAGAGTCAGCAAAACCTTCCCTGATGATGGTTTTGTTTGAAACTTCTTTGGTTTTGGTGATGAGAAATGGCGCCATTCCTTGCTCACTCTCTTCGTTTACGGTTGGTGGAAGTGAACCCAGGTTTCGTCCCCAGTAATGATTCTTGCAAGGGAACTATCACCTTCTCGTTCAAAGCATCAAAGAAGTACTTCACAAGCATCAACACGTCGTTCTCTCATTTCAGGAGTCAGCTGCCATGGCACCCATCTTGCAGACACTTTGTGAAACTGGAGTACATCATGCACAATGTGGTGTGCTGACCCATGACTAATTTGTAAACATGCTGCAATGTCAATCATTGTCACACGGCAGTTTTCCTTCACTATGGCTTCAACTGCTGCAAAGTTATGTTAAGTCACAGCTCATTGTGCCTGACCTGGACGAGGAGCATCTTCCACTGAAGTCACACCATTTGCAAACTTTCTACTCCATTCATACACTTGCTGCTGTGATTAACATGCATCACCGTACTGAACCACCCTCATTCGTTGATGAATTGCAATAGGTTTTACACCTTAAGTACCCAAAGGCCGAATAACTTCCCTAGTGCGTTCACAATTGGGGCGGCCATCTTTATACTGATACTGCAATGGTATGTGTGCATCTGCACTATGCTGCCACCTACAGGCCATTCTGTAGGCTGTTAGTAGGCACGCTTACCAATTTACAGGATAACAGTGTGAAATTTCGATTTGTTATTACAAATTTAAGGTTTTCATTTAACTCACCCTCGTACAAATGCAGGTCACACAAAGACCTCTGCCTCTGTCTGCCAGGGCCATTGTCATTATTTGCAGTGACTGTTAATCAAATGTCTAATAAAACTATTATCTGTCTTTCTACATAATTATCCATAACATGTTACATTTGTTTGTGATAAAGGTCAATGGTAAGTCCTTGCAGCAAGTGTTGGACATCTGTGGCCTGTTTTTAGGTAAAAATTTCTGGCCTTTTGGTTTCCATATATCCAACATCATCTATGAACATCGTGGAGCTCCCAGTTGATTTATATATCTAGTCCCATAAAGTTCAAGACCTTACAGAAAGAAGACTATGTGGAACTAAAATTCAACTTCATTACAGTATTTGGATTTTACCATTAATGTGGCTATATTGTCCAATGACAGCTCAGAAGCAAATTAATTCCTTGCAAAACTCCATAAATTGCAGCCAAAACTGGGCTCCAAATCCCATAAGTAAACTCACAACATGTGGAAAGATTCCTACAATACCTTGATGGTCAACCTTCAATAACTTGGTCCATGAGTCTAAAACAATACCTAGAAGAAATAACCAGAAGAAACCACTCATTCTTCATAACTGAAACAGGAAGCTAATACAGATGGATACCTGGATTTCAAATGGTTTTAGTATTACCTGCAATAAAAAAAATAGATACAACCTCATAATGTGAAACCCAGGCATCATAACACTGTAATTAATGTTGAATCATTATAAGCATCAGAAACTTTGATGGTTGGAGAAGGGTCCCTAACTTACGACACAGAAAATTTTCAGGCCTGTCTACAGCAAAGAAATATGGATGTCAAGCAAATCACACAATTTAGACCAACATGCTGAGAAGATGTCTGGCACTTTCATGAGGATGTGACTGGAATTTTATGGTCACACTGCTGGAATGGACAACTCCAAACTGACCTTTAAATCAAGTACAACTGGATACTTTAATCTCA
Organism: Schistocerca gregaria; assembly: GCF_023897955.1. Lineage (NCBI taxonomy): Eukaryota > Metazoa > Arthropoda > Insecta > Orthoptera > Acrididae > Schistocerca > Schistocerca gregaria. The sequence goes on along the minus strand of NC_064925.1, from coordinate 39,837,613 downwards.
CAAATTTTCCAGGAAATAGCCATTACAGAGGAAATAAAACTAGATGGAGTTACACTTAGAACTTTAACTGAGAATTATTGATTTGGAGCCAAAATCATCACTAGAACCTGTCACACATGTATAGCAGAATGCAGAGAAACTTCTGTGAGATAATGAAGAAATGTTGTGAGAAGAGAAGAAGCTAATGAGCTAATTCAGTTTATTCACATTCCTCCTGCATGACATAACATAAAAAGAAATTTAAAAATGGGTCTTATAAAGACTTCCACAGATCATGCAAAAGATACTTTCCCATATGTAGATTACTTGATGTTGAAGGTTGTTTAGTATCATAACAAGGAAGCTAGGACAGAGGAGAGGACAAACTATCCAAAGATGTACTGACCGAATTAGTGGGCTACTCGGAGAATGACAATGCAATGCAATACATTGCCCTGGTTGGAAGGAAAGCTTTCTAAGTTATGTTACCCTGGAGTTTATAAGGAAGTATGACGTTAGGTATAATGTGTTTATATTTGGTCTCACTTTTATGTAACTTGAGGGTAGTTAATCTGCACCAGTACCATTCAGTGAAAGTAATTCATGCAAATCTACTATTAGTAAACAAAAGACCACTGTAAAATGTAGTCCTATAGACCAGTGTTAATCAAGAAGTCACTATGAAGTTCCAGTCTAGAGCAAAATGAAAATATACTAGACTGCTGCGACTAGTATCAGATTGTGCTTCACCATCCATTGTTGGAAATAACATTCAGCTATGATATCTATGACCCGATTTCTTTCAGGCATGAAGTGTTAAGGGGCTAACAAATGATCATAGACATGAACATTGAATTTAAGTGGACAAAGTTACTTCACCTTCTCAGTATCAAATTAGAGCAGCCATTCAGTAATGGCTGTGACACAGATATGTTTCACTATAATGCGTGTAAGTAAAAGGAAAGCACTAAAATCAAAACTGCAGGAATGTTACAACTACTTATTAATAAAGTATAAATAACCATCATTTCAATGACATGTACCATTAACATGTAGTGTAGCAGTAAAGCTTGCTATTCCTGCCGGGTTCTGTGCACTGCAAGTGTAGTTGCCAGAGTGTGCAGCCATAACAGAGGTAATTGTCAAGATACTAGCTCTGTCACCAACTCTTGTTGTGACTATCCCCATGTGTGACGACAGCTCCTCTCCGTGAAAATTCCAAGTGATCTTAAGAGGTTTATCACCCTTTGAGACATGACAATTTAACTGGACGCTATCTCCAGTGTTGATTTCTTCGTCCAGTGAAAATGGGACAATATGTGGAAGAGCTAACACAATAAAAACTCAAAATATACTTGGTTTTAATGAACACTATCATTTGTAAAAGTCAAATCATGAATATTTCTAATTCAAATTAGAAACTGTATAAGATTCTATCTTTGACATATCCCCAGATTACACTATTTGCTTTCAACCATCAATTTTGTGACCATCTGTTATACATATTATCAACAGGATACAAGAAAAACATTCTCATCTCATCAACAGTTTCTGTTTTGTTTCATGTTCATTTCCTCCACTGATATATATACTTCCCGCTGAAATAAATTACATTTTTAAAATACTTCCTTAAGGTCTAAAAAGAAGACCATTAAACAGAAGTGAAAGAAATGAAGCAATTTTTTTTTATTACTTCTCTATTACAGTGTTTGGTTTAGACGGTCCATAGAGAATAAGCATCTATACGATAACTACTATGGTTTGATGACTTACATTTCAATACACACATATGTAATCCACAGATCTAGTAAGGTACATGTGGAAGTTTATTCACCATGTATAAGTTACAGTGATGCTATTCCTTTCTTTCTGACTGATATTTGCAGCCAGTAAAACAAAATATATGTCAAATTTCAGAACAGAAACGAAAATTGCTTCTTTTTACTTATTTTTATCATTGCATTCAATGTTCACCGACTTTAACACATAAAGAAACTGTTTAATATATGGTATTTTTGAAACATCATTTGATGGAAAATTATAATGTTTTATCCATGAGGGTTCATTTTTAACTAAGTATTCTGGCCATCCAATTGCGGCAACCTTGACACCCATCATTCCAAATTATAAGCACTTGTGTTATTGTTCATGTTTCAAACAAGGAGATCAATATGTGTAAATTATTTCTGTCTTAAAAAGATGGAAGTGTACCCTTCACTATATGAGTGATAAACTAAGTTTTCCAGTTCTAGCACCGCCTTGTGATAAAACTTGTTTCCAATTATCAACACCTTCTTAAATCAAATAATAATAACTTATGTACTGAAATACTTACCGCTCATTAATTGAAGAGTAACATTATATTTTTATTTTATTTTTCTAAAATATCAAACAATGGAGAATAAAGAATGGAATAAGGACAATATTACAAAAAGGATAGATTACAGCCCACCATATAATGGAGTTGTTGAGTCGCAGACAGGCACAACAAAAAGACCACTAAATAAGTAAGCTTTCAGTCAAAAGGCCTTCTTCTGAAGTAGATTACACACACACACACACACACACACACACAAACAGTGGTCAAGTGTGTGTGTGTGTGTGTGTGTGTGTGTGTGTGTGTGTGTGTGTTGTCTACTTCAGAAGAGAGTATTCTGGCTGAAAGCTTACTTGTTTAGCAGTCTTTTTGTTGTGTGTGTCTGTGTCTCAGCATCTCCACAATATGGGAGTAGCAGACTAACCTTTTCATATCATCATCATCTTTTGTAGTATCATATATAACAAAAATTACAGCATTTGATAAATATAGCTATGATGTGGCCATTCCATTTGAAATGGGTGACAGTCACTACTCAGATGAGATCAAAAATACAAAACCATCAGATACTGAGCCACAGTAAGAAGAACCCCAAGTTTGACACTTCTAGCTCTTTTTGGCAAGTCTACAATAGAAATGAAAGAAACATGAAAAACTCTTGTTCCCAGTCTCAAACTAAAGAAACTATGCAACCGGCAGTAACAAGAAACAGTGCGAAAAGAAAGCACTCAATCTTGCAGTGGGAGCTATACATAATCATCCAATTGTTTAGCATCAGTTAGGTCTTGTACCACTTATCAATGATCCATCAACTTTGAATCAGTCACTCACTTTCCAAATTAAAACCAAAGTGGATCAATTTCTTTTTCTGCATGCCAAAAAAGACATAATAGTGCAGGAAACAGCTTCACAAGACCATACCTTGTCTATTACTGCCATTTATTTCGTATAATTTCGCCCACAAACATTTTCAACTATAATTACAACTGCTGCCAAGCAAGGTAAAATAATTGGACAAAGGGACTTAATTAATAATGTAATAATCATTTATCACACTCTAGTTACTGATATGAGAATGAAAACATCTAGTTAGCATGTGGATTGTGTCTTACAAGTAAGAATCATCAGATCCATTTTCTCTAGTGTGACTAAATACTTTTTCAGTTTTGTTTCTGTAATGTGTATTGGAACTAGAATATGCAAAAAGCGTTCACCAATTTAATTTCATGTGTTGAATTAAGAGAGTAGCCTTAAAATAGTTTAGTACAGTGTTCAGACAAGTACATTTATTGATTGCAACATGAAGAATAATCAATGTTTTCAGCAGCAGCTGAATAAGACAGTATTGTTAAGACAGCACGGTGAGGTGCATGCGTCATACAGTGGTCTCATTCAGATGCTGTTGGAAGCATTGCTTATTCCTTGTGTTTTGATGTTGTCATCAGAAAATATCCACTAGACTAATAAGAGACTGATCTGTGGGTTTTTCCTTAAAAATACACTTTATGTATCACTTTAAAGGGCGTTAAGAGTAAACAGTAATCATTCACAATGAACAGTGTGTAAGTGCCTTTACTCTTCCATCTTTTATATTCCACCCAACAACTTCTCAGTAACACATTTAAACAACATTCTGTTACTAATTTCAAACATCAATCAACTTACTGATCACCCTAGATTACACATGAAACATCCTATTAACCATCTTTATTTCTACTGACTGCAGAGAATCATCACAAAAATGGAATTGAAAATATCTTGTAAATGACTGAGCAAAAGGCATATAGTGACTTTTAGGAGACACATTAGATACTTCCTTACACAGAATCTCACCTCACATTAATGTAAACCTTTGCACAGCTACAACATACAGTATGTGATGAAGCAAGCTGGATCTTTTTACTTCCTCTCTCGTTTTGCCATCTGCCCCCTTAAATTCATTTTATTTACATTTTTGAGTAATTATCATTAACATACATGAGCATAATCTGCATTTTCATGAGAGAGAAAGTTCCGTCCTCAGACTTTAAGAATATAGTACCAAGTCTAATTTTGTGCTTAGTTTTGTGTATGTCATCAATTTCCTAATTTGCTTTGACTATTCCTAGTTAATATCTTTTGGTATAGGGTGGAATCAGAAATTTTTTCATAACTTAAATTCTATTGTTGACTTAAAAACAAATATAAATTCTGTACTAATTATAAACACTAGGAAGAAGAACGTCTAGGACTCTTTAAGTATTTACTTTGCTCTATTCAAACACATATTAGCAAAGCCAGCCCTAAATTAATTCCAAATTAAATACCAGGTTTGTCAAAAGTATTGTTTGTGTAACTTTATCTGTTAATTTCATTATTTAAACAAATAATTCACCTTTACCTTTGTGGTAGAAGAAACTGTTAAAAAGAAGCAATGTTTTTCAGTTAATTGAATGAGTTATGTTTTAATTTAATTTCTGTAAATTAAACATCGAACAATGTACATTTCAGTGCCTGTTATTGCAGTAAGTGAATAGCCAATTTTCAGACCTGAAATCTGTATCAGTTAGAGTAACAATAATGCAGTGGAATTAGTGTTACACCAATAGACCATGTGTTAAAACAATGACAGTGTCTGTCTGAAAAAACTGTGAACTGTATGGTTACGTTTTTATTGCTCATAGATGATCAATGGCAAACTATTGCAGCAGTATGCTGACGTTTGCCTCCAAACTATTAATGAGTCTTATCAAAAGTTAACCAGTTGCGAACTGTACATATAACTGTGTAATATTGTGGGGTTGTGAACAGTGAACATAAAGAACTGTGAAAAGCAAAGCTACATCATTTACTGTAGTCGATGTTGAGCTCCTCCCCCCACCCCCTTTTTCAGCCAGTATAAAAATGCAGTATGTCGACGCCGAGGACTATCAATGAAGAAATAAAGAAGGTGAATGTCACAAGTGGCAACATTTAAGTAATGGAAAGCGCAGGATGGAATGACAAGAGTAGGAAAAGGATAGATTGCTATTCACTATATAGAGGTGGTGTTGAGTCAAAGGCACATGCAATGGAAAGTCTGCTAAACATTGAAGCTTGCATATGAAAGATTCTTCCAAAATAGGAAACACATACAAATTCACACAAGCACAACTCAAACACACACAGCTACAGTCTACAGCTGCTAGGACCTGTTTCTGAGTGAATCAATTGTGAGCAACAACCTTGGATTGGTAGTTGCGAAGAGGGGGAGGCATCAGGTGGTGAGGTGGAAGCAGCAACAGAGTGGGGACAGGATGAAGAGTCAGGGGATGGTATTTGGGGGGGGGGGGGGGGCAGGGGGATGGATGTAGAGAAGGCAAAGGGGAAAACGACTAGTAAGTGCATTGGTGAAACAGTAGCCATGTGTAATGTTAGAGCGGGAGCAGTGAAGGGGACAGGTAGGTGGAAGACAAAGACTAAGAGAATGGTGAGGTTGAGGCCAGGGGAATAACAGTAACAAAGGATATGTTGTAGATCTTCCATCTGTGCAATTCAGAAAAGCTAATGTCAATAGGAAGGACCGAGATGGTGCAGGCTATGAAGCAATCATTGAAGTGAAGCACATTGTTTTGGGTACCATGTTCAGCACATGTTTGGTTCAACCAATCTGCTAAACATCGTACCTAAAACAATGTTCCTCTCATCCACTGCCAAACTGTTGTTGAACATGCTGCCCAACACACAATGCTTTACCTCAGTACCTGCTTCACAGCCTGTAACATCTGTATCCTTTTTAGCCACACTAGCTTTTCTGAACTGTGTACATAGCAGATCTCCCTACAACCTATTCTTTGTTCCTGTAATCCCTCTGACTTCAGCCTTTGATAGGTCCTGTCCTACATCTCTCTCTCCCATTCCCAACTCCAGTGCTACACACATGTTCTATTTCACCAATGCACCTACCAGTCTTTTCCCCTTCTCCTTGCCACTCTTCTCCTGCTTCCCTTACTCCTCCTAACCCCCCCCCCCCCCCCCCCCCCACCAATTCGTCACCCGAAGTGCAGCGACATGACTGCAATTTGCAGCCTATCCTGTCCCCCACCGTATCCCTGCGTGCTTTCACAGACTGAACAACATGTTCCCCAATCCCTACTCTGCTATCTATCCCTACCCTGCTCCATGCCCCCTTCTTACCCCCACAACAGATTGTTGCTCACAATTCATGCAATCATAGATGGGCCCAAGAAGCTGGAGACAATAGCAATGTGTCTGTGAGTTGTGCTTGTGTGAATTTGTGCGTGTTTTGTATTTTGGAAGAAAGATTTTTTGTGTATATATAGTGAAGTGGCACATGAAACTTTGTCCCCTGCCAGGAATGAACCCAGGTCTCCTGCTAACTAGACACATGCATTAACTATTAAGCCCCCTTGGCACAGCAGTTCACACAACTGTGTGTATTACCCTCGCATGCCTCTTCAATCCAAATTCTCACTGCTCCCTCAGCATACTTCAAATTTCCCATTATGCACACTGTAGTAAGCAGGAGATCTGGGTTCAATTCCTGACATGGTACAAAATTTCACTCACCACTTCAGTCTGTATGCATAAAATCACATCTGTATGAGACCAATAAAGTCAGTGAAATTGTGTTATTTGTTTGTAGAAAGACTTTTGTGTGCAAAGCTTAAATGTTTAGCAGTCTTTTCATTGTGCCTGTCTGCAACTCAATGCCCTCTCTATGTGGTGAGTAGGAATCTGCACTTTTCATATTAGTGCCAACATTTATGTTTAAAAGCACACAAAGTTATAGCATTTGGCTAAAATTACACCTGGAATTTGAGAACCTGTGCTATATCACAGCCTTCTCAAAGTATATATTAACGAAAAATAATTACTGCCCACTCAAAACAATGTGACAGTAGACCAGTGTTCCCATTCATTTTGTAGTACAGAATTTTTTCAAAGTACTTTACTTTGCAACAAAGTCCAGAGACTGAATAACATGGCATCAAGGGAAGGGGGAAGGGGTGGAATGGCAATTGGGAATCATGAGAAGCCTTGCACCTTCCAAGAATCTTGTTATATAGAAATATTTTTGTCTCTTTTTTTTTCTTTTTATATAACAATCCTTCCTCTGGGGTACAGATAAAGTCCCTAATTTTTATCACTTTTGTATAATGTAAAACAGGAAGTTGTTTTTAAAAACACTGCCATGCAAGTGTAACACAAAATTAGGTTACTGGATGATAACAAGCAGAAAGGGAACAAATTAAAGCTTGGGTAAGGATAAGGTAAACAATATTATAGTCATACCATTAACATGTAACACTGCAGTATGGTTAGTGGTTCCAGCAACATTTTGGGCAGTGCATGTGTATTCTCCACTGTGACCAGCCATCACTGAAGTGATTGTGAGAAAACTTGTCCTGTCTCCCATTTTTGCTGTGCTGATACCCAAATGAGATGAAAGTTCCTTCCCATGAAAGCTCCAATATATTGTCAAAGGAACGTCACCTTTTGCCACGTAGCAGTTCAACTGCACACTGTCACCGGAGTTGGCATCTCCCTCGAATGCAAATGGAGTTATGTACGGTGCAACTAAATCAAAATTCTTGTTTCAAGTCATGAATTATTATTTATTCCTTACAAACAGAATGCAGAATAAATCTAAATATAAAAAACTAAAAGGGTCTGGGTGGGTAGGGAACAGTAATTCCAGATATGACAATTATGAACGAACACAAACAATCACTCATTTGTGACTATGTGAACACTCTCTTGCTGTTACAGAACAAAAGTTACTTCACTGGCACCCATTTAAGGGTCAGAAATTTAAGAAAACAAGAGCTTGTGTTAGTGAAATTGCAATGGAAAGAGAACTGGTAACAAAAATGAGAAGTGAATCACGTCAATAACCCAGACAATATGAAAATTACAAAATGTCAAAGAGGCTAAAAATGTTAAAATCAAATCTAACAAAGAGGAAAAGATAAGCATTTTTCTCTAAGCAAACAGTGATTAAGGTTTCAGGTTGAGTTGGACTTTTTGCTTTAACTTGGGTATTACAAGGGGCATTCAATAAGTAATGCAACTTTTTTTAAGCAAGTGGTTTTATTCAGGATTCCAATACACTATATTATTCCCCATTCTTTTGGCTACAAATCCCCATTTTTCACATATCTCCATTGAATGCAATTGTCTTACACAACCTTACTGGAAGGGCACGTACGTTCGTACGGTACCGACTGATCCACATCGGAGCTAATGTCTTGCTGCATCAATAACCTCCTCATAATCCGTGTACTACTTCCCGTGCAGTGGATCTTTCATTGGGCCAGACAGAAGGAAGTTGGAAAGTGCAAACTCTGGACTGTGAGGCGGATGAGGAAGAACAGTCTAATGAAGTTTTGTGAGCTCCTCTCAGGTGAGCAGACATGTGTGAGGCATTACATTGTCATGGAGAAGATGAAGTTTGTTTTCATTCTTGTGCCATTGAACATATTGAAGTTGTTTCTACAATTTACTAAGGGTAGCACAATAGAATTCAGAATTGAATGAGTTTTATCCATAGTGGAAGCTGTCGAACTCCATGACTGTTCCTTTATAGGGTGTAGAAAAATATCAGATACCAGTCACATATTCAGAATTGATTGTTGCACCATGAGGGAGGGCATAAAAAAAAATAGCCCCTCCAGAGTCCCAGAACACCACTGTAAAGACTTTATCAGCTGAGGGGGTTTCCGGTTTGAAGTGACAAATGCATGTTTCATTGTCTGTGACGATGTTCAACTTCTGTTACGCGGCAAGGAACCCAGCAGGCACACACCTCTGAGTACCCCAACTGGTGGACAAGTGTATCAGCACTACCAACGGAGAAGTCTAGGTGTGCAGTGAGATGTCTCTTAAATGAGAGGGTCTGCATCTTCCAACATTGCAGGAGACACAGCTGCCTGTAGCTACCTTGCATGTGGGAGATCTGACAAGTCTGTGCGACCTTTTGGCGATGGTGACAGATGTCACGCCCAATGGCTCACCGTGTTTTTCTTCACTGCCAGATCTCCGAAGAAATTCTGTAAGTACCTATGAATGTCTGTGATGCTCTGATTTTTCCAGCAAAAGAAACTCAATTACAGTTCTCTGCTATGACTGGTATTCCATTACAGACGCCATTTTGAAGGCTACGAATAGTGCCACCGCCTATCAGCTGAAGCTGAAATATTCCACAATGTCCCACAACAAATCCCACATGTTTTCAATCAGAATTGGCTGAGAAAAAATTTGTTGTATTAGTTACTGAATATCCCTCGTAGAACAGCATAACGAGACCAAATACCATTACGAGAAACTTCTTATTTGCTATCATCAATAACTCTTAAGGAAACAAATAATAAACATATTAATCTTTCAATTTCAGCGTGAGCCAAATACCTTAGACAACATAGCTTTAACACAACAATGACCAATTTATCATCAGAGATTGCTCTGAAATACAAAAAGTTTCTCTGAAAATAAGATGTAGCACAAGAAGCGCCCTAAGAGAAACGTAGGCTTGCTGAACATTATGTCAAATCATGTTACTAATTGACAGCACAACTGCTAGTATCTGCTTTTACTTCTAATTACTTTTTCAACTACATTTTCATTTGTGTCATAATCAGAGTGCTTTGAGTCGTAACACTATAACATTTGTAAACATTAAAATTCTGTTGCAACATGAAAAAGCAAAAAATATTGTCAATTTGGGAAAATAACTCTTATTTCTTCAAGTATAAGCATAAAATGAGAGAAGTGAAAGTAAACCCATAAAAAAAAAGTAATACATGAATCAATCAGCGATAGAAAATGGATTGATGTATACAGAGTACATTACAATGGCATTCACATGATAAACTGAAATATGCTGGGTTCAAGTTATTGACAGGGCATTTAGAAGCTATTTGAAAGAGGGAAATATGTCACCTCAATGAGACACCTTGCAAGTAGCATTCTGTGCTCGCATAAACTTCATGGATGGTATGGAGCTGTCCTAATTAATGTTCTCTCTGCAATTAGTGTTATCATTTGAAAATGTGAGAGATTGAAGTGGTTCAGTTTGCTGTTTTCTTGATTTTTATATGATAAGTCTAAAGATTTTTACATAAATAACAAACATATCTCAGTGTTCAAAACAAGGAAGGGTCACCACTGGCACTGATGTACTACGGAAGTAAGGGAGATTAGGGTTTACCATCTCTTCACCAGTTAGGTCATTAGCGACAGAGCACAATCTAGGATTGAGAAAAGATGAGGAAGGAAATCAGCCATGTCTGTTACAAAGGAACCATCCTAGCATATGCCATAAGTGACTTAGGTATGATATGACAAAACTAAAGCTGGATAGCTAAACATGGATTTCAACCCCATTTATTCACCCAAAAGTGAACCAACTGTCTATACTGCTGCATCATCTCTGTCACTGAAATACAGTGTAACAGCTTTTGATAAATAACTCTGGGCAGAAAAAGATAAAACAAACAAATTAACAAGAGAGGTGAGGGGGCTGGCAAGTACAAGAAAACATATATTATACAGTTCAACTGATGTAGCCTAAAATGCACAGAAACGTGCCTCCCCTAGGAAGGATCTATTAGCTTCAAAAGCTAGGTACTGTACCATTTTTGCTTTTTGATGTATCCACCAACACCACAACACATTTCACCTCTTGGAGGTAAGTACTGGCCAGAATAATTTATTAGCCTTCTTGGCTGAAGTTTCCTTTGATACATATTATACGCTTGATTATTTTAATTCATCCAAATGTGCTTTGCAACTGCTTTAGTACGATAAGTTGTTTTCCTGCATTAACATCAAAATATTAATGATTGTACAAAATAATATTTGTTTTTACATTTTTCCCAGTTTTCCTTCCTTTTGCAGTTATTTCTACATGTCATAGCACATTATTATATCCCAGCTGTTTTTCAGAGTTATAATATTGTCATGTATAGCTACAGTAAATGAGTATCCTTTACAGAAAAGTGTTTTGACACTGTTCAAAGGAACTTCAGGCAATTAAACTGTAACTGCTACCATTTTGGCTATAGATAATAGTACCATCACGGAATTAGGAAAGTGTGATTTTTCAATAGCCGAAGTGACCTCTGCTTACTAATGAATCTGCCTGAAACTGAAAATAAATTGTGTGCTTCAAACTATCTGCATAACTTACAGGATCTGATTCAACTAAATACACTTGATTCAAGTCACTGAGTGTGCTTCAAATACACTTATGCGATTCATTATCACTACAATGTAGTTATCTTTCATACTTGCCAAGGAACCGGTTTGAAAAATCGCATATATTTCTTTGGGAAAATACACAGGCTGAGTGCTGACAGAAAAATACATAGGTTGAGTGCCGACTATGCAGCTCTTTATGACCTTACTGTTATTAAGTGCAACTGCATCACTTGAATTTTGACAGTAAGTGAAAAATTGAAAGTGTGTGTGTGTGTGTGTGTGTGTGTGTGTGTGTGTGTGTGTGTGTGTGTGTGTCAGACATATCATCAACTGTCATTTACATTGGTTCTGGCTACATTGTGGAACATGCATTTCTACAGTAACTCATACATTACTGGACAAGGAAAACCAAAATAATGAGATGAAAAAAAGAAAAAGAGAACACAGAGGAAAGCTGGACAATGCAATGATCATACCATTCACGTGTAACACAGCACTATGGTTAGTGACTCCTGCAACATTCTGGGCAGTGCATGTGTATTCTCCACTGTGACCAGCCATCACTGAAGTTATTGTTAGAAAACTCGTCCGGTCTCCCAGTTTTGCTGTGCTGATCCCCAAGTGGGAGGAAAGTTCTTTCCCATGAAAGCTCCAATATATTGTCAAAGGAACATCACCTTTTGCTACGTAGCAGGTTAACTGCACACTGTCACCTGAGTTTGCATCTCCCTCAAATGCAAATGGAGATATGTATGGAGCAACTAAACCAAAATACTTGTGTAAGGGCGTGAAAAATTAGTTACATCTTACTAACCGTATGTAGCATTTTGAAATAAAAGGAAAATACAGAAACAATGAGGAAAAATAACTTTTACCCAGATTGTGGCATCACTCCCAAGTCAAGACTGACTTTAACCTAACTAAACAAAAATACTTGTGTAAATGCATTAAATAATTATTTACACCTTACTAATAGTATCCGGTATTCAGAAATTAAAAGTGGATGTGGAAACAACGAGAATAAATAATTGTAGTTGTTTCTTCCAAGTCAAAACTGACTCTAGATGATTTAACACAGTTCTCTTTCCCAGAGACAAAGGAAGTGCATAAAGAGGTAAAATACTGCAGACACACAGTCACTGTTGGAATATCCAGCAGAATGCAAATAGAGAGGAAAAATAAACAATAGCAACACACAGGAATCACATTACGTTTCACTTGGGAATCTGTTTCACTCTCACATAACAAGGACAAATGATCAAGTTACATTTCCCTCAAACCTTCAGTAATAGAACAAAAGTGAAAGCTCATATTCTTTAATATTGCATTATTAAAAATAAATAAACTAAATGAATATTGGGTGACAGCTTTAACAAAATATATGTCACAATTAAATTTTATTACAATGAAACAATAAACCATTTAAATAGGCAACAGCCATAAGATCAGTTGTAGAGTAATGTGAATTATTTCCTCATATTCAAAAATTCATATCTTTGTTCACAGTCAGATATGAATGTTGAAATTTTTACAGTACATTGCTATCATATAGTTGTACAAACGGTGCAAAAATCATATTTTTACATTCAATCCCATCTGAGATAACTAACCTCATACTTCACAAAGAATGAAAATTATCAAATTTCAAAATTTCATAAAAAATTAAGGAAACATTTGTAAGTGTTCTTGCTCTATATGAGGCTAGCAGTGTATGATATCTAACTATAAAAAAAAATAGACTCTCATAAATCACTCCTTGTTTGTTATTTTTGGGCCTAAAAAGTGGATTTTTGAAAATTTGGATACTAAACTTTGGAGGTAATTTTGACTAGTTACTTCTGAATTTAGGGTATTTTGCATAATAGAGAAAGTTGTAGAGGACACTTTTCTAAAAACTAGCATGTCAATTGCAGTGTTATAACTTAACCAAGTGCAGAGATATTTATATCTTTGCTAACGTCTCTAGACTGAAACATTGTTGCGCGCTTACAAACAGAAATGGCCACCAGCCAATAAAGGTGAAAGGTAAAACTTCTTTAGAAAACTGTTTCGAACTTCTCAATTATAGGGCAACCACATATAAAAAATTAAAATATTTAAAAATGGTCAAGCAACCAACTTAATTTTTATTGGACCACTTCATTTGGATCGACGAGCAACTCAGGCCAGTTGTATGAATGGTGTGTGTTTCTGCAAAATGGAAACTCCGGGTAGGAACATCAACAATGTACAAAAAGACAGATTGACACTTACCATAAACATGTCTTCTTCACAGTAAGAAGTAGTCTGTCTTTTCCTAAGTAGTAATCTGTCTTCATCTACATTATTGGTGTGTGTTTCTCTTTTTCTGATGAAGGCTGAGACCAAAAGCTTTATTTAAGTGTCTTTTGATTGTGCCTGTCCGCAACTTACTATGTCATTTTTATGGTAAGTAACAATCTATCTTTTCCTACATTGTTAAAGTTTACGTTAAGTGACAACAATTAGAAAAACAAAAGAACATGAGAAGCATGTACACCTTTGAAAGCAAAGCTTCTTTCTTTAACAAAAAGGATAAATAATATTGAAAAATGCAATGTATACTGTTGAAGTACAGAATGGAACCTAAAATATGAGGAGCAAGTTAGAATGGCATAGAAAATACGAAGTGGAGGAAGTGAGGTTCAAATTATTGAAATTCTTATAACATTGCACATGAGAGAAAAAAAATATTCATGTTAGATGGCGACTAAAATATACACAATTTCCTGGTAGTTAGTACACTGTAGAATGAAGATATCGATGTTAATGACAATTTTCACTGAAATACACACAACTTCCTGGTAGTTTAAAATGCTGATGACAACCTGTGGGATGGACTTTAAAATATACTGGAGCTAAGAGCAACCCACGTTGAGGCAGTGTTGTTCAAAGGCTAGTACTTAGATAATTACAGTTTGTACAAGTGTCTAACTTTGAGCCAATTTTAATGACATAAATAACAAGAAGTTCTACGCTACTTAAGTAATATGTGTCGCATTTCTATCCATTGACTAAATGAAACATAATCCTGTTCTTACAATAAAAGGAGAGTTATGATTGAGCTTGCAGGTATTCAATGACTCCTAGTTGATAGAATAGCTTGCATTCTGAAAAAAAGGCTACAGAAAATACCTGAACAGAATTGCAATGCAGTGTGAATATTCTCTTCCTATCTGAACAGAAAGCTGTTTTTCACTGCTATATTACTTTCCTAAATTAAAAAAAGAAAAACCACCAGTAATTTTAAGGAGTATCTTTCATTTGGGTGCTGATGCACTTGGTACTACTTTATATGATATCCTGTTTATCTACATCAGGCAGTTTAAAATAAAATGTACATCATGCATACAGGATGACAATAACAAAAACAAATGAAAAAAAAGGTGAAGAATGCTGAGCAATCTAATAGTCATACCATTCACATGTAACACTGCACTATGGTTAGTGACTCCAGCAACATTCTGTGCAGTGCATGTGTACTCTCCACTATGACCAGCCATCACTGACGTCACTGTTAGAAGACTTGTTCTCTCTCCAATTTTTGTTGTGCTGATACCCAAGTGAGAGGACAGATCTTTTCCATGAAAGCTCCAGTAAATTGTCAATGGAATATCGCCTTTTGCAACATAGCAGTTCAACTGCACACTATCGCCTGAGTTGGCATCTCCCTCAAATGCAAAGGGAGTTATGTATGGGGCAACTAAACCAAAATTTTTGTATGAAGGCATTGAAAATTTAATAACTTACTATGCAAGTTGCAATGTACATGATAAGATTTAATACAGAAGTAATTAGCATAATCAAGAATAAGAAACTTTATACCAAGAACTGCTGATTGCAGCAGTGCCAATACCATTGCCATGTATAAAACACTGAGTATAGATTATTCAGATCAGATGCTTCCTTGTTTATTTCAGTGAGAGCATGTGAAATAAGTAAACTATTGGGAAATGGGAAAAGGTAAAAACTGCAAGAAAAGGGGGAATTACTTAACTAAAAGGTAAATAACAACAGAAGTTTTTAATAGTGTAAACACATAAGTTGGCCACATGGCAAATGTTGTGTTCCATCAGTGAAGCTAAAGTGTGTGTGCTCTGCATATAAATGCAAGAAAGAAGCTAAAAGCTACAGAATAAAAGGTAGCTACAGCATTCAAAACACAATTAACAAAAATACAGAGGCAGAATTGGTAGCCAGAACTGAACTTCAGGAGGGGAAATATGTAGTACCACCGGCAGGCATAATGCACTGATGAACCAAAAACAACCACTGCTCACCACCAAAGTGAATGCTGTCTGGTGGCATTGTGGTAACATAGTGTGATGAGGAAGTATGTAAGTGGAGCAGGAACAACAAGTAATAATTCTAGTGATGATGTTGTTGTTGTTGTCTTCAGTCCTGAGACTGGTTTGATGCAGCTCTCCAAGCTATTCTATCCTGTGCAAGCATCTTCATCTCCCAGTACCTACTGCAACCTACATCCTTCTGAATCTGCTTAGTCTATTCATCTCTTGGTCTCCCTCTACGATTTTTACCCTCCACACTGCCCTCCAATACTAAATTGGTGATCCCTTGATGCCTCAGAACATGTCCTACCAACCGATCCCTTCTTCTGGTGAAGTTGTGCCACAAACTTCTCTTCTCCTCAATCCTATTCAATACTTCCTCATTAGTTACGTGATCTACCCATCTAATCTCCAGCATTCTTCTGTAGCACCACATTCCGAAAGCTTCTATTCTCTTCTTGCCCAAACTATTTATCGTCCATGTTTCACTTCCATACATGACTACACTCCAAACAAATACTTTCAGAAACGACTTCCTGATACATAAATCTATATTCGATGTTAACAAATTTCTCTTCTTCAGAAACGCTTTCCTTGCCATTGCCAGTCTACATTTTATATCCTCTCTACTTTGACCATCATCAGTCATTTTGCTCCCCAAATAGCAGAACTCCTTTACTATTTTAAGTGTCTCATTTCCTAATCTAATTCCCTCAGTATCACCCGATTTAATTTGACTATATTCCATTATCCTCGTTTTGCTTTTGTTGATGTTCATCTTATATCCTCTTTTCAAGACACTGTCCATTCCGTTCAACTGCTCTTCCAAGTCCTTTGCCGTCTCTGACAGAATTACAATGTCATCGGCGAACCTCAAACTTTTTACTTCTTCTCCATGAATTTTAATACCTCCTCCGAACTTTTCTTTTGTTTCCTTTACTGCTTGCTCAATATACAGATTGAATAACATCGGGGAGAGGCTACAACCCTGTCTCACTCCCTTCCCAACCACTGCTTCCCTTTCATTCCCCTCGACTCTTATAACTGCCATCTGGTTTCTGCACAAATTGTAAATAGCCTTTCGCTCCCCGTATTTTATCCCTGCCACCTTTAGAATTTGAAAGAGAGTATTCCAGTCAACATTGTTAAAAGCTTTCTCCAAGTCTACAAATGCTAGAGACATAGGTTTGCCTTTCCTTAATCTTTCTTCTAAAATAAGTTGTAAGGTCAGTATTGCCTCACGTGTTCCAACATTTCTACGGAATCCAAAGTGATCTTCCCTGAGGTCCGCATCTACCAGTTTTTCCATTCATCTGTAAAGAATTTGCGTTAATATTTTGCAGCTGTGACTTATTAAACTGATAGTTCGGTAATTTTCACATCTGTCAGCACCTGCTTTCTTTGGGATTGGAATTATTATATTCTTCTTGAAGTATGAGGGTATTTCGCCTGTCTCATACATCTTGCTCACCAGATGGTAGAGTTTTGTTATGACTGGCTCTCCCAAGGCCGTCAGTAGTTCTAATGGAATGTTGTCTACTCCGGGGGCCCTGTTTCGACTCAGGTCTTTCAGTGCTCTGTCAAACTCTTCACACAGTATCTTATCTCCCATTTCGTCTTCATCTACATCCTCTTCCATTTCCATAATATTGTCCTCAAGTTCCTCGCCCTTGTATAAACCTTCTATATACTCCTTCCACCTTTCTGCCTTCCCTTCTTTGCTTAGAACTGGGTTGTCATCTGAGCTCTTGATATTGATACACGTGGTTCTCTTCTCTCCAAAGGTCTCTAATTTTCCTGTAGGCAGTATCTATCTTACCCCTAGTGAGATAAGCTTCTACATCCTTACATTTGTCCTCTAGCCATCCCTGCTTAGCCATTTTGCACTTCCTGTCGATCTCATTTTTGAGACGTTTGTATTTGTTTTTGCCTGCTTCATTTACTGCATTTTTATATTTTCTCCTTTCATCAATTAAATTCAATATTTCTTCTGTCACCCAAGGATATCTAGCAGCCCTAGTCTTTTTACCTACTTTATCCTCTGCTGCCTTCACTATTTCATCCGTCAGAGCCACCCATTCTTCTTCTACTGTGTTTCTTTCCCCCATTCCTGTCAATTGTTCCCTTATGCTCTCCTTGAAACTCTGTATAACCTCTGGTTCTTTCAGCTTATCCAGATCCCATGTCCTTAAATTCCCACCTTTTTGCAGTTTCTTCAATTTTAATATACAGGTCATAACCAAGAGATTGTGGTCAGAGTCCACATCTGCCCCTGGAAATGTCTTACAATTGAAAACCTGGTTCCTAAATCTCTGTCTTACCATTATATAATCTATCTGATACCTTTTTGTATCTCCAGGATTCTTCCATGTATACAACCTTCTTGTATGATTCTTGAACCAAGTGTTAGCTATGATTAAGTTATGCTCTTTGCAAAATTCTACCAGACGGCTTCCTCTTTCATTTCTTAGCCCCAATCCATAATCACCTACTATGTTTCCTTCTCTCCCTTTTCCTAAACTCGAATTCCAGTCACCCATGACTATTAAATTTTCGTCTCCCTTCACTACCTGAATAATTTCTTTTATCTCATCATACATTTCTTCAATTTCTTCGTCATCTGCAGAGCTAGTTGGCATATAAACTTGTACTACTGTAGTAGGCATGGGCTTTGTGTCTATCTTGGCCACAATAATGCGTTCACTATGCTGTTTGTAGTAGCTTACCCGCACTCCTATTTTTTTATTCATTATTAAACCTACTCCTGCGTTACCCCTATTTGATTTTGTATTTATAACCCTGTATTCACCTGACCAAAAGTCTTGTTCCTCCTGCCACCGAACTTCACTAATTCCCACTATATCTAACTTTAACCTATCCATTTCCCTTTTTAAATTTTCTAACCTACCTGCCCGATTAAGGGATCTGACATTCCACGCTCCGATCCGTAGAACGACAGTTTTATTTCTCCTGATGATATGGGCCACATACGGGGAAACTCGCTGACATAAACAACTTTCACAACAGGCAAATTCTCACAGCCCAGTGCTAGGGAATGATCATCCACTGAAACAGTGAAGCTACTTGGTTGTTCACGTGATAATGTCATAAGGGTTGGAAAATAGTGGAATTCCAATGAAACCATGAGCACGTCAGTAGGTGTTGGATGTAAGTCTTCATCACAGAACAAAAAGGTCAGACACTCGCCAGCTCTGTGAAGCACTATAGGTAGCAATCTGAGACAGATCCACCAATAGATTGCAATGCTGGCACATGGAAAAGTGACTGGGAGCACAACGTTCAGTGTCCACTGTCAGACATGGTACCCTGCAGCAGATGACCCCTAAGGCCGCATCCAAAATAAGCAATGGAAGCAACTGACAGCACACAACAGCTTCAGATGACAAAACACAACTGCAGGTACAGTTACAAAAGTGTCCTAGGGGAGCGACATCCATGGTGCTGCTTGTCCTCTGTTTCAGCTTGCAACATTTGAATTCAAATGGTTTGAATCTTGTCATTGCACAACATGCAAAAGTGCAAGCAACACATACAAATCTACTCGGGAAAGCAATGGAGTGGACATGCCAGCTGCTATGAATTAGTGATCATCTGATTTTAAAAAAACTATTTGGTGAAAAATTTTTTTTCTATCTCATCTTACATCTTAATATCTTTGCTTGAAGAAGGACTGAATTTATTTTCACTATTCATCATAGTTAATGTGTTGCGTGAAACTAAGTAAATGTATTAAAAACAAAGATTCCAAGACTTACCAAGCGGGAAAGCGCCGGCAGACAGGCACAATGAACAAAACACACAAACACACACACAGAATTACTAGCTTTCGCAACCGATGGTTGCTTCTTCAGGAAGGAGAGGGAAAGACGAAAGGATGTGGGTTTTAAGGGAGAGGGTAAGGAGTCATTCCAATCCCGGGAGCAGAAAGACTTCCCTTAGGGGGAAAAAAAGGACAGGTGTACACTCGCACACACACACACACACACACACACACACACACACACACACACACACACACACATATCCATCCGCACATACACAGACCATGGTCTGGACAGGTGTACACTCGCGCGCACACACACACACACACACACACACACACACACACACACACACACACACACACACACAGCTAGTAATTCTGTGTGTGTGTTTGTGTGTTTTGTTCATTGTGCCTGTCTGCCGGTGCTTTCCCGCTTGGTAAGTCTTGGAATCTTTGTTTTTAATATATTTTTCCCATGTGGAAGTTTCTTTCTATTTTATTTACATCAAAACTAAGTGAATGACCGCACCAAAGTTTTAAGAGTTTGCAGAGGTAAAATTGCACTGAACAGACTTTGTGTATAGCTCATTTTTATTACACAAAGGAATCACAAACATTGGCTGTGAGTGGTATTGACTGAAATCAATTGCAAAATTTCAAAATTTGTGCCAGACTGGGATTCAAACCTGGGTGTTCTGCTTACTAGGCAGATGCTCTGACCATTGAGCAATCTGGGCATAATGGTCACTGGAACTGCACAGATTATCCTAGCACACCTCCCATCAGATTCAAATTCTCAACTTCACATGGTAGAAATGTAGTGTCCCTTGCCCATTATCCTTATTATTTGCAGCATTTTGCTGGTTCCCTTAAGAGTTTGAGCCTGTTGTTCACTCACACTGAAGAAATCATTGGCCGTCTTACCTTGATATATATCAATCAATGCCTGCTTGCAGCCAATGTCTGTAATTCCTTTGTGTATTAATTCGTAATGGCTGCTTGATCAAAGATGGTGTCTGTTCTTTCAGACATCACATATAATCCATATATTATTGCAAATAAAATAGAAAGAAACTTCCACATGGGAAAAATATATTAAAAACAAAGATTCCAAGACTTACCAAGCGGGAAAGTGCCGGCAGACAGGCACATGAACAAAACAATTCTGTGTGTGTGTTTGTGTGTTTTGTTCATGTGCCTGTCTGCCGGCACTTTCCCGCTTCGTAAGTCTTGGAATCTTTGTTTTTAATATATATATACAGACCAAGTGGTCATAAAAATTGTTGTACTTCATAAACAGTTCAAGATGTCATAACAAGGTTTTTTGGAAATGATAGTAAGCAAAAAGGAGGTCTAGTTTTGCAAAAATATATTTTTATTTGCTTGACAGTGATCAGGTTAATTAATGAAAACTTAATTAGTGATTTCAGGGAAAACTGAAATACTTCATGAACAGCTGCTGTTAGCTACGAAAATGTAGAATCAAAAAGTTCATCTGTTCAGGGTCTAGCTATCTTGTGCATAAAAAAATATATTGGTGTGATATTTGGCTGTCAAAAAGGCTTCTTTCTAGTCAAGTAATAAATTTAGAATGATCCTCGAAATTATGTACAGAAAATAAGGTGCATCAAGTGTTTCTCTGATATGTTTTATTTCTTAATTTTAGACAAATTATGTTCCCAACAGTCAAATATTAGTAAAACTTCAGAACTGTTCATTGTTTTTTTATTAGCAATTTAAAGTGTGTGATCTCCTTTGATAGGCGTGTATACATTTCAGAATCAAGGACTTTGGCAAGACCTTAAAAATATACTTTTGAGATACAGTGTAAACAGCACAGATAAAATTTAGTACACAGAATTAGTGACAGATTGTATCCGAGCCAGTTAAAATATAAGAAGCAACCAGGGCCAAACCTGGGACTACTACTTTGGCTTCATATGAAAGAAAGCAAAAGTCAAGTGCACATACACAATCATATTTTCATTTTGTTATTCATTTTCTCGTTGGATCTCTCTCTTCCTGTGACCTGACTTACCTTTCTTTCCCTCTTAACCTTTCTCAGCCTATCTCTCTCTCCTCCCCAACAAAAGCTATATTAGTCCAAAAGGTAGGCAGTGTGTCATTTTTACTTTTGTATGTGTACAATGGCAGTACTACACGTTTCAGTTCCTAAAGGTAAGTACTGGCTAGCAATTCTGTCTCATAATTTACTAGTTTTCTCAATTGAATTTTCCTCAATACAATTAAATGTTACGTTCATGTAGATGGGAGAAAGCCCAAAACATAAACAAAAATAGCATAAATAAAGCTATATAAGAAGTACCCAGCTGCTGTACTTCTTAAAACAATTCTTTGGGTTAAATTTATATATATTAGATGAATTTTGAACTCCTTAATAAAACATTTCTCTGCCAAATTGTCTAATGCAGCCCTCCACAATTCTTCTCATTTTGTGTTCTACAGAAGAAGCAGATAGTCTCATAGAATCAAGCTTCAATATTTGCTTACAATGAAACACATTTTTTACTGTGTTACATATCACTGAAAAAACGGGCTATATGTCTGATGCATAGTTTGTGTGAATAAACACAGTGAAGAGAGAGTATTACATAATAATATAATGTTTCAGTGATTACCCAGTGTTGAAACAAAATGGTTAATGATTTACTTACGAGTTTTCCTATTGAGATGCCATTAAAGTATTCTTGAAGAATAGTTCTTTTTCAGTTACACCTAAATTATGTTCAAAATAACCTAATGCACCCTTTTTTCAGTGAAATGAAATAAATATTATACATGAAGGTATTATATTATAGGCTTATCCAGTGGTATAAGCTACTGCCAAAATTTCTAATAGTAAGAAAGTTGTAGTGTACTAATAAGTTATCTTCAAATAAGTAATAGTGTGTAACAATTATTACATAATTTCACAACTGTCACAGTATACAACACAATGGATACTTAAATAAAATCACGAAAGCAGTGATACGTTTTAGTGCCAACTATTGGAACTATGATATTTTACTTTGCCAGAATGAGAACTCCATGAAATTACTTTCAAAAACTATAGGATGGCAGTAGAGACAATAAGGTGATACATAACTTGAGTCTTTGATAGGCACAGGTGCAAACAAAAGACAGGAAACAGATTTACCTTGAGATGGACACCACAAAGCAATCCAGACTGTTGCATAGCTAACCACAACTCAGATAAATTGATTGTAACAATGTACAAGGCACACTCAGATACATTCAACAATGTTGAGATTAAAACGTCAGTGGTCAACGAGATTTTAAAAAAATCCTCCCAGACAATTTAGGATCAGTAAGCTGCTATATGATGAACCCCTACACCACTGATTGGCACACATTTTTTTCTTCAAAATGTTTATTAAATTAGTAGAATGTTTAACGATTTATGCATAGAAAAATTGAATTTTTATTCATGAAAGTATATAAACAGAAAAATTATTAGACAGAATCACTGGCCAGTACTTATCCTCCACAGGTGAATAAACATAAAAGGAAAAGTCACAACACTAGCCTAGATTTCAGAAATGTTAATTCCTTGGTCTCTCTTAACTGACAGTTAGGTTCAGAGCTCCCACATACATATTCCAATGACACCTCAGTGCACTGTACATGCTTCAACTGCTTTCCTTCTCTGATTATAGTATTCTTTCTAGATGGCATGAATGGTAATGCTAATTCATAAAACACCCACCCACCCACACACACACCTACACCCACCCACCCACCCACACACACACACACACACACACACGCACGCACACACACGCACACACACACACACACACACACACGCGCACACACACACACACACACACACACACACACACACACACACACACACACACACACAAACCTACGGGCACGTAAGGTTACTTTTTAAACAATCAGCCAAAGTACTGGTGACACACAGTATTCCATTATACTATTTCACTATTATAATAATAGTAGTAGGAGTGATGTAAACTGAGATGGAGTACCACTTGCTGTGGTGAGTGATTTCACAAAGCATGTGCACATGTCAGTGAATACACAGTGAAGTAACTGAGGAAGTATGGTATCAACCTCTAGCAAATATGGTGTAGCAAACCAAAGGCAGAAATGTACAAAGATTGACAAAGTTAATATGTATGTGCATTTATTGTAGTCAGCATCCACATTTATTTTCCTCACCCATTTGAAATATGAAGTGCTACAACAAGGAAAAACATTGTGCCCCAGATATAGGCGAGTGCAGTTCATGTGTTGTCTCGCCGTGGCCTGCTCTACTGCTGCGGCCATTATGAGATGTATTTGTTAATCATTTTACTGTGATGGATAATAGTCATGGCAGGCACTCTGATGACAGTGCAACTAGCAGACTCTGCCCATCCTATGCAATTAGCTGTAGGGTTAAAAGGTTGTATTTATAACTAGTTCCCGTTTTAAAGAAAGTAATGTACTGATTTTCTTTGTTTCATAAAGAGCCACAAATTAGCAAGTGGCAGCAAAATTTAATTTAGGCTTCCAATGAAGAAAGTACGAATTTATCGCAGCTAGAGTAAATTTGATTTGTAAATAAATTTTCCTGCCCTTCCTCATGTCAGAGAGAGGGGAGTAGGAGGGGGCAAAGAGGGAAAGGGAGAGGGAGGAGACGGATGAAGAGGTATAAGAAATGCTGAGAGTACCAGAACCATCAGCACTGGGGCAAGGCAGCAAGTATGAGAATACAGCAACCAATGAAAGGCCAAGACATTGCGCTTGTCACAGCTGGAAGGTTAATTATTTCATTTCAGTTCCCTGAGACTACTACTTTGGCTTCATATGAAAGAAAGCAAAAGTCAAGTGCACACTTGTGCTGCATGGTTGTCAACTGTTATCAATTCAAGTGCATCACAGTAATAAATTCTTGGGGTTATAGACCTGGGCTGAGTGTGGGCATTGACTGAAATCAATGTGGAAAGTTGAAAATTTCTGCCAGACTGGGATTCGAACCTGGGAATCCAGCTTACTAGGCAGATGCTCCGACCACCGAGAAAACCCGTACACAGTGGTCATTGCAACTACACCAACTACCCTAGCACACCTCTCATCAGACCCAAATTCTCAACTTACCCACACACCATAAATGTTGTGTGCCTTGCCCATTACCCCATTACTCGCAGCATTTTGGCGATTCCCATAAGACTTCAAGCCTGGTGTGCATTTGCACTGAAGAGATAATTGGCTGTCTCACCTTGTTGTAATGTCATCTTTCATACCGGTACACTGAAACTTGTAAAATTTGTAGATGGGAAGTCAGTGATCATGACTGCTATGAAGAAGACTCGGGTTCAGTTCCCAGTACTGACAAGCAAATTTCATTGATGAAGAGGACCAGGAAGTTGGGCACTTAGCATTGTGAGAATAACTGAAGGAAAAGTTAATTGGTTTGGTTTGTAAAAACATTACAGTAGGTGTGGAGTAACATGTGATAAACATTAAATTCTCCTTACCACATACGTACAGATTATTGAATTATCACATTTTGTGAGCTGTACAATGGAGAAAATATAGCAAATACTTGGCATTAAAATGTGAGAGGCTTCTAAGATAAATAAGTCTGATAATGAATGCAGAATTAAGTGAATAATTTTAGAGCTCTCTGCCTCATGAAAACAGAAAGTGTTCAGTATTTAAGAACATTTATGACTTTTCCTCTTGTCTCTTTTTACCTTATCCCCTTCAAGAAAATGAGACTGCACAGGCAATGAAGGATATATATGTCCCATTACCAATCTTTCTGTAACTCATCTATGTGTTGACAAACCTGGACAAACAGAAAACCAACACAACATGCTCTAATCAACTTTAAGACAAATATATTAGAAAATCCATTCTTCATAGCAACTGTTGGTTTTTGTCAACATCTAACACTGTAACCATCAAAATTCAGGAGAAAAAATGGGCTGGATTCCTGTACTTTGTTGTATTTTTCCATGATTTCCTTCAATCATGACAAGAAAATGTTAGAGATGGGTCATCCATCGCCTCAATAAATTTCAGTCTCACCCTCATGCCTGACAATCTCAATATTTCCTTCTTTTTAAAAATATCAGCATTTTGTTGGTCAAGAGAAAATTACACCGAAGTAGACAAAATTAAAATTACGCGCAGGAATCATTGGTACTGATTCAATTACCCTATTGAGTGTTAGGACTGAAAGATTTTACACAGCATCTGCAGGAATGGTACAGTACTTTTCAACACATAATAATAATTGACTAGAGGGAAAAAATGGAGACATCTGCTGCACCAATTACAAAACAACCAAAGGAGAAAACATGAAGATATAATTTATAAATGTGTTATATTCTCACAAGCAATAAAATCAAACAAGAAGACAATGTGCCATCACATCAATAATAGTGACAGATTATATGAAGAGAATTATCATACAATTAAAGGAGCCATACAATGAAGGGAAAAAAGCTTTCACATTCTGCATAACAGTAGGAAATAATTACAGGTGTGTCAATGCAACATTCTGTGCTACAAAACAAAAGCATCTTAGCCAAATTAAAAGAAATGGAAGGTTAAGTCCCTATTTAGTTTCAATAGATATATACACGGTACCATTAACATTCAAAACAGCTGAGTGATTTGTAACGCCAGCAGTGTTGGTTGCTCTACAAGTGTAAGTGCCACTATGTCTGGCCTGAAGAGCTTCGATACTGAGGGCACTAATACGATGACTCATTTTTCCAATAGCTATTCCTTGATGCCCAGGAGATATTTCAGCATCATTAAAGAACCACGTGATTGTTATGGGATAATCTCCTTTTGTTACAGCGCACTGAACAACTGACATGTCACCAGCATTTCCTGGAGTGTCTCCAAATGAGAAAGGTAGGATCTGCGGAGGAACTGTAATTGCAGATATATCAGTGCCTAAGTACAATATAGCTCCACCAGCACAAAATATCCAGATACTTCCCCCCCCCCCCCCCCCCCCAGTGTTTTATAATTGATACAGAAGAAAGCTACACAGTTTCTCTGATTGATTGTACTTTGAATTTCATGTAGAACAGAAAAGCAGAAACTTACAAAATCATAATGAAGATGCCCACTCAAAAGACACGAAACATGGATGCAAAATAAGAACTGATATAAATAACAAATCATTGTATAACTGTGTAAAAATTTTTGGGACCCTATGTGGGTAAAAACTAAAGAGTTACAGTTTGCAGTGCAGTTATATTATCTCCCTCTATAAATACTGGAAATCACCCATTAATGATAATATGCACTTTCTTCTGTCACCATTGACACATTATAACATGAAATTATTCCAGCAATGTTTATTTGTTAACAAAATGACATTAACAATACTGTTTTCTGATAGTTTTTATTATACAAACTTGCCACTTAAGTTGTATTCTACATTGCTGTCAGCTTTCCTACTATTCCGATATTACTTATTGCTCTAGATTTGTTGATTTCTATATACAATGTATATTATTTTAGACATCTAATTTGAACACTTCATTTAGTAATGATGTGTTAAGATGTCTTAACATATATATATATATATATATAACAACGGACCGTAGTAGCATGCTTTCACTTCCTAAACAATGAAGCAAAATTAATCATGTTCCTTCTACACATCTTTCCATTTTTCATTAATCTGTGTAGAAAAAATATTCAAAGTGTTGACATGGTACATAAAACTTTCAATAAGAAAGGAGTTTGCAATTCTAGAATCTCTGGCCAGTACAAAAGGAGTTAAGGAACATACAGAAGCTTTCCTTCATGTTATTCTTCATGTTGAAGATCCCACATGATGACTTTACATTTCAGGTACCAAGATGAGACATGGCAAGTTTGGCAAGTTGTACATGTATCAGTGAAATGTTTACCAAAAACAAATAATCTTTAGCTACCACTATTTCAGTTGGTTACTTCTTGTTTATATGCTTACTAACGACTGTCACTTCTAGTGCACAAATAATTACGACTGTCACATCTTGTGCACAAATAATTATTTGTGTAAACAGACTAGCACTCATGTTTCTCCACATGAAATATGATATAAACTAAGAAATAAAAATTGAAAAAGAAAGAATGGAAAAGGAAACTCAGACTGAAGGAAACTTCCATAGTAGGATATTAGCATCATTTATTTATTCTCTGTTGAAGTAGAGTGTCTTGAGCTTGCAACACAAAGAATGAACTCCATTACAATCATCCTCGGCAATTTTAACAAAATAGGGCACTATCAAGCAAATTATTTTCATTACGTTGAACTGTATCTCAAAAGGAAATATGAAACAGTCAAAGTTACAGCATGCAACTTCCAGGTGTTTGATGTTTGCTCCTTCAAAAAAACTATAGTGGCTTGAAGTTAGTAACAAACCATTGATAAACAGAGGAGTGGCATATACAGCAACCCCAGCAACATTCTCAGCTACACAAGTGTAGTTGCCTTGGTGATGTGCTTTCAGAACAGTTATGGTTAGCAAGCTGACCCTGTCAGCAACCTTCATTGTTGAAACCCCTGACTCATCTGGATGAAGATCATCACCAGGGTAAGTCCAGTGCATTGTCACAGGAAGATCACCAGAAGTGACAATACACTGCAGGTTGGCAAAGATCCCAGCATTGAGAGGAAGGTCACCAAAAGAAAATGGAGCTATTGTTGGAGGAACTGAAGCATTGAAACAGAAATTTGTACAGATGAGTGAATTAATATTAAAAAGTAAAGAAACACATATTACATACTATCGCACACAGTTCAACTTAAATGTAACAAGACTATGTAAAATGCTCCTCAATGACATACTCAACACCAATAGTCTTCTGAAGAATTTTTATAAAGAAGTGATTTTTCAGTGTTAGGAAGCATTTGTTTTCTAGAAATGACACTATTCACACATGCACCTGATAGTAACAGTGGGCTGTAAGTATTCAATTAATGTGGCAAACAGAAGAATTCTGAATGAAAAGCACTATAAGTCAGATAAATAGACAACAACTGGTGACAAAGCAATAGAGACAAACCATTTACTGTTAAAGATGCAGTGTACGAATCACTGCCAGCTGCATTTGAGGCAGTACAAGTATAATTTCCAGCATGTCTGGCATCCAGAGCTTGAATCATGAGTACACTTATCCTCTCAGACAGCTTCATAATTGACACTCCATCATCACTTGAAATTTCTTTGCTAGGATATTGCCAAGTGATGCTAATGGGGAGGTCTCCATAGGTTGCAATGCACTGAAGTTGTGTGACAATGCCATGGTTCAAAGGTGCGTTGCCAAAGGAGAATGGTGTTACTGATGGCTTGACTGAATGACAATAATGAAAATAGCTATTTCAAAATATCAATACTATTTTTGTTTCACATGAAAAACCATTTTCTTAAATGTAGAAACAGGCCTAAAACAATAATAAACATGTCAAAAAAAACTTAATCTCAATATTAATTGTTCAAAATCTGTTCAAGTTTTGACATCATAATGAGTCGCAACTGTGAATTTTCTACAACATACGGAAAAATGAAAGAAATAATGACTAATTTTTCTTTATCTGTATGATCCATATTTGCAACTAGTAAAGTACTTTGAAATATTGGCTATGTTTCATTTTCTTCACTTGCTGACCTAGTCACATGTGGCATTGTGAATGTGAAATATATTTCCACATGGTACAGAAACTGAATGAAGCATGCCATGAGTAACAGCATGATCCAGCTTGTGAAAAAATGCTACAGAATGTACTTCAAAAATAAATAGTGTAGCATTTGTCTGGCTGATATTTAAAGTATGTTATTTAGTTGTAGAGATAAGACATCACATTTAAGAAACTTACAATTGGCTTTATACAATAATGAATTAACAGAAGACACAATGTCAAGTTTAAATTTGGTTATAGGTTTGAAAAGATGTGTCATTTACCTATAAATGTTTCTTGGTCATTACATGTATTATGGTAATCCCTTAGCACATCATCACACTAAGATATTCAATTACTCAGTAGCTATTATAGACTGCTGGGAATGACATCTAATCTCATTTATCGAAAAAAAGGAAAGAAAAAGACAATATGCAGTGTGAGCGAACTGTAACCTGGTGGGTATCACACTGAGAGTGTATCAAGGACTAATAGGTATGGAAGTGACAGTTAGTTGGGATTTACATTATCAGTCACAGATTCTTACTGTCATCAATTTGGTAAAATAAATGACACCCTCAATAAACTCCTGCAGGCCATACCATTCACATGCAACGTTGCTGAGTAATTTGCAACACCAGCAGCATTTCGAGCTGTGCAGGTGTAGTTTCCACTATGAGCGGCCATCACAGAGGCTATCACGAGCACAGAGATACTGTCCCCTATCTTCGTTGTCATTATGCCCATATGAGAGGACAGCTCAAGCCCGTGAAAATTCCATGAAAGATGCAGAGGGTGATCGCCTTTTGATACGTGACAGGTGAGCTGGACATTATCACCAGAATTTGCTTCCCCCTCAAACGAAAATGGTATGATGTGAGGAGGAACTAAGGAACACATACAAAAATCCATTTATGGTAACTGCTAAAATTATTAAACTGACCAAATTTTGTGTACGAAAATATAACCAGTACCAATCACAGTGCTATTTAAATATACATTGTTAAATTCATAAATTAGTCCTTTTTTGTGACATTAATCTAAACAATTAATAATGTAACAGGGCAGCCCTATATTTCCACTGACCAGTAAGGGGCCTGTTTCTCTTTCCCAGAAACAAAATGCTTTTTGAAATTTCAAAAGATATTCCAGGACAGTAGCCTTCTACTCTAAAAGACAAGGTAGCAACTTATTTCAAACAAAAATGCATTATTGAAAGATGGACCACATCTGTAATGGTTTCAAACATAAGGATCCTTTGTAATTTTGCTGCAACAATGAACTGCTTTTTGTAAGAACAGAGGTGTATGACAAAAATGTTGCACATGTCTATTAGAACTTAACCTGTGTATGTGCTTTCACGATATGTGTTAATTACTTCTCTGACAACTAGTCTACGGCCAAAGTGTTAGTGGGTTAAGTGAGACTTAGGTATATAATATAAAAACAGACACACAGTGAAATGATAGCTCTGTAAATAAAATTTCTTGCAAATATAAAGTTATATAAAGGTAAGGACATAAAGTTTTGGGTGAGAAAAATGTTCTTCTGAGTCTATTATGAAATTTTACTGTAAAAGTTAGTAAGATCCACATCACATTAATATTTCAGACAGTGATGTATTCTAGAAATTCTTCTACCTTACATGAACGACCTGTATAAGCACAAATGCTTGAGGAAGAAGAAGAAACCATTCCAGATATGACACACAAAAAGTGGTGCAAAATGAACACAGGAATTTGATACAAGTAGTAGAAGTGGAGCACTGTTATTCTGTCAGTTAGAACATCTAGTTTCAGTAACAATAGCACAGACAATTGGTCAGTATCATGTTTCCACTACTGAACATTATTTCAAAAGTAATGGCTATGTTACTGACAGCTATTCCATAAACATGTTGAGCATATTGGTTCGATATCTAATCGTAACACTATACTTTGTCAGGTTAATTCCTTTTGCACAACTAAATCAGTTATGAAGAAAAAGTTGACTCATTACCCTCATATGGTGTGGACTCCTGAAAATGTGGACAGAGCAACAGGATCTGTTCTCCAAGGTCCTCGCTGCTCCACTAGATGGCATGCTCCTAGTTTGAGAATGTATCACCACTCACTACAGTGCATCCTGAACTGTGAGTTACAATTCCATCCTTATAAAATTATGATTGTACAGAAGCTTCATGAATGTGATTTTGACAAACAGAGACTTGTTTTGTAAGAAAGTGATTGATGTCCTTGCTACTGATGATGTAAAGATGAGCAATGAAGCTCCCTTTCAATTGGATGGTTTTGTAAATAAGCAACTGTTGCTGATGGGCAGTATGCAACACAAAAGAATTGCATCATAAACCACTGTACAGTATATAGTGACCCTGTGATGTGCAGTTTCAAAGGTGGCGATTGCTGGACATTATTTTTTTCGAAGAAGGTGGTGCTAGTGTAAAATTCTGAATGTTATGTTGCGATGCTGTGCAACTTTTTGCGGCCACAACTTGAGGCTTTGGGGATCAACAATGTTAGGAAATGTGCTTCCAACAGGATGGAGAAATAGCCCAGACAGCTAATGCATCCATGGTAGTTGTTCGAGAAATGTTTCCTCAGCACTTGATCTCACATTTCAGCAATCTCCATGACCTGCAAGCTTGCCAGATATGTCGGTTTGTGACTTCTCCTAAGGGGGCCATTTGATATCCAAAGTCTGTTGACACGATCCTTATTCTCTCAGCAATCTGGAGGTTGCAATATGTGAGGAAATTGCTGCTGTTTCACAGAACAATCTCACAAAAGCTATGCAGAGCTATAAGAAAGACATTTAATGTGTGTACATGAAGAAGGACACCATCTTTCCAATGTCATCTTTAAAGAAAAAAAAAAGGAAAAAAAACGAAATTCTTAAATTGGGTAACTTACCCATTGTATAGGTGTACAAACATTTCATATGTGATCAAAATAAACCTAATTACACTAATTTCAAATTCATACATTCTTTTTGGACCACCCTGCATTTACAAAAAACTTTTCATTTAAAACTGACATTCCAATTCTTGCAGAATATTGAACATTTTTTTCTGGAATTCAGAAGACAAAATATTATAAATGTAGAATTGCATCTTAATTTTAAGCCTCATAAATGATAACTGACAAGTGGATTACACAAATCTAGCACTTCAGTATAATATGATTAGGACGTTATGTCATTACATTCCTCATGTAATTAAACTGAACAATACATACCAAAAACTTTACCCAAATCAAGGACAGTAGGGTTGCCAAGTTCGATACAAAGCAACTCAAAACATGGCAATTTCATGAACATCTAGGTTATCTTTCTAGTATAACATACATTTAACACCTTCATAGTAATATGATGTCTGTATAATGCTGATGACATCATCTTATTCAACCTGTCAAAATTTCTGATATTGGAAACATGAAACACAAGCTGAAGTAAATACTCAACAATAACACACAATTTTAAAACGAGAAATGAGATAAAAGCCACTTAACTCTATTGCATATGTAGCTTACCTTTTTGCTTATATTTTCAAATTGATTTACAGAGTATTTGCAATAGCTGTTTGATGATATTCAACAGAAGCTTCAAACATAAAAAAGTCACATTCATGTTTATACCACTGAAACTGTCTGAAATGTAAGGCACAAATGAAACTAATATATTCTTTCAAACATATTATTCAGCCAACTTCCGAAACTGAAGTGAAAGAACAAGTGGAAATAATTTCATAAACAAACAGAACAATTTTCCAACAGTCCAGAATTTATAAGACCCTCTGAAGTACAACAAAAAATTAATAACTAAAATTTTGCAACTTGCATTACACCTGTTTAAAAATTAATAACAGAAATGGGAAATGATTGCTATGAGACATGTCCAATGCTTCTATCTTGAAAGCAAGACAGTAAGTGATTATAACTTACTATTATTTTATGAATAATAGAAAATAATGAGAACAGAAAGTTCTAAAAAATGTCTACTCGTGAAGATTGACACACCTGACTCAAATTAGGGAAATTGCAGAAGTAAAAAGGGGAGGGTAAGATTATTTGTGATATTCATCAGATTGTTCATGCAAAAAAAGCTGTTTTAAATTATGTTTCTCTGATGGATTCTTCTTTTTGCTTCTGTAATGAAATAGCAATCAGTATATTTACAAAATGGGAAATGAACCTATTTGACCCACAGAAATGAACAAATTCTAATGTTATCAATAAGCAAAACTACTGTCTTGCATTTAAAGATATTTTGTCTGTGCAGCAATCTTTTACCATCACTTAGTTTGTTTCATAAGTACAATTGTCACACATAAAATAATTGCACATTGTGCAGCTGTAGATGAAAATGGATCAATAAATAAATCAGAAATATGTAAACATGGACCTGGATTATTAAAAAGGACTATTTTTTACTTTGTTTAGGTTTACTCAGTCTCACACTATATGTATGAATATAAAAAAGAAAAATGGAAAATATCAACATTAAATCAATTTGAATTAACATTTAAAATGGCTGGGCGGGCTAGATCCACAAGGTCACACTTTCTCAAAACAGATGAATACATCACAAGACACTAGAATATTTATATCTGCAAGTCCACTGCTTGGATTTATGTGTATTAATAAGCAAAACTCCATGCTTCTAATTTTGTTCCTTGCCTTTCTTAACCTCTTGTGACTGTTTTTGCAGTTATCTTTGTTTGTATTTAATTAAGTGTCAAAAGTGAGGTTGAGAGCACTACTGTTGTAGACTCTTTGGTGAACTGAGAAATGTAAACTTTGCTGTGTGTCATTGTCTCTTAAGTGTTTGAATATGTTGTTTACAAAAATGAAATAAAACATAAAATACAGACAAGGGGTCGCTTCTTTCAGCCTAAAATATTATAAATGTAACAAGTTATGGGCTCAGTTTTGTCTAAGGGCCTCAAGTTAATTAATGACTTGAAACAGTTACAAAATATCAGTGAAAATATGACAATGTGTGCTTTGAGTGAAAACTGTGTTGTGAAACCTTCCTCTGAATGTGTTAGTGGAAGTAAGTGTTAAAACAAGTGATTTTTCTCCCACCAGCAAATACAGTAGTCAAGAATTGGAGGCTAAAGTTTCATCAACTGAGTGTTGAGTAAAGTACAGACAGCTGAGTTTTGAGATTAGAAATGTAGACAGCTGAGTTTTAGGTTAAAAGATCTGCATTCAGAAGTAACTTTTAGGCCACACAATGTACTCTGAGATAAAGGTCTACAGAAATGGATATGTCAAAAAATATTAAAGCACTAACTGGGGTAGTAGACTGACCAATTTGGAAAGGAAAAATAAGAGACTTGCTGGACTACAACAAAGGTGCAAGGATGCCATTGATAAGAAATTAGTGAAGCCCAAATCACTGGAAGATGGCACAAGAGACATAGAAGTTAAAAACCACAAAGAACAGTCTGGATTGTATTAAAAGGCACATAGTTATGCAAAGTGCATGATAACTATTGATATTAGTGATGAAATGTATCAAATAGTCATGGAGAAAGAAACTGTCAGTGATAAAAGTGATGCCTTAAAACAGATTCAGCCAAGGATCAGTTGTTCAAAATCTGCACTGACTTTTTCTCTTTTACCAGGTTACCAGGTGAAGATGTGTCTAATCACATAGCAAAACTGAAAAGTCTGTGGAATGAATTAAACAGTGGGCTTAACGCTAAAAATGAAAGTATTTTACCAGGCTTAATGCTAGTTTGCAAGACCTTGCGTATTTTACCATGTGAACTTGAAAACTTTCAACCAAGTTGTATGTTGTTAATGCAGGATGCGAAGAGAACATTTAACGAATTAACAATACAGTTATGTATGTTTGAAAGAAATGTCATGAAGAATGCCGATGGTGACAAAACACCAAAGGAAGCATTAATGGTAAATGTAAGCAAACAAAAGCAAGATGGCAAAGGAAAATTTGTTAAGAATCAGCAAGAAGAGGTGACACTTGCAATTACTGTAGACAAGAGGCCCACTGTGTGAAGGCAGCAAAAAGTGGATTTCTGATGGAAAATCAAAGAAAAATAGAAATAGATTGTTCAGCAGGTAGTGTTGTGTTGATGTGTGTATGTGAAGAAGCCTATTCAGATGAAGAAAATTCAGCAACATGGTGGGTGGACAATGGAGCTACAAGGCATGTAACCAACTCTTCAAAGTACTTCACAGACTTCTTAAAATTTGATACCTGATGTGGCATAAAAGCAGCTGGAAAAGAAATCCTAATGGCAGTGGGAAAAGGCAATATTAAGTTATAGTCACTGACTGATGGTCAGGATATTATGTTGCTGGATGTGTGGTATGCTCCAAAACTACTTAGAATCTCGTTTTCAATGTTGGCTGTTCATGACAGAAATATCATAGTGAATTTAAGTAATCAACAAGGGAGTATTGGCTTAAAATTGATGACAAAGTAGTGTTACATGGAATGTGGGAGTCATATGGAACATATTAGACATTAAACCAAATTTTCCCAAAGAAATTGCTGTGATAAATGCTGCAGAAAAGACTTTATTGCAGCTGTATCATGATAGATGGGGGACAGCAGGATAAACACCATGTCAGAGTTAAATTAGAATGGGAATTAGGCATAAATGTTCACTTGGAAAACGCATTTTGTGAGCCTTGCATTTATGACAAAGCACATTGTTTACCAAATTGTTAAGGCTTTCATGGCCACTTGTTGACAAACTGCCTATTGGCTTCTGTCTCGGGTTCTTCAGCCGACGTTCATCTAATGACTATCACACGCGCTTGTTCAGAGCAGCTGTAGAAATACAAAAACATGCGAACAGTTTCAACAAGAAAGAGGAAAACCTTAAGGTAAACAGATCCTGGCTTCCCGTACTGCAGCGAACGACTGTCACAGGTAGCAAGAGGAGAACCACACCGGAAATGACCACAGAGAAGCCCTTGGACGTTGGCGCGCCAGGTACTTAAAGTCTGCGCCCGCGAGCTCGGCTCCAGTTCACCACCAGCAATGGAGGGTGAAGCTTTGACAATGCCAGCCACTCGTGCTGGCGAAACATCCGAAAAATCATTAGATGAACATCAACTGAAGAACCCGAGACAGAAGCCAAATAGGCAGTTTGTCACATTGTTTACCATTCGGTCAGAGAGAGAAGACAACCAAGCCAGGTGAAACAATGTCGGCTGATGTCTGTGGACCTTTCAGTGAATTATTTTAGAAGAAGAGATAAATGATTGTGTTCCAAGATAACTATACAAAATTTTGCAAATTAAAGTCTTTATGGATTTAAGCAAGCCCTGAGATGTTGGTGTAAATGTTTTGGAGCATTTCTTTTGTCTGCAGGTTTCAAGACAAGTCAGAGAAGGACGTGACAAGAAAGTGTTTGTCGCCCTTTATGTTGATGATGAGATAGTTACAGCAAGTGATAAGCAGGATGCCAAGAAGTTTGTTAACGAATTGAAGGCTGAACTCAACATCACTGTGAAACCAGCATCATATTTCCTTGGACTTGAGCACCGGTGTACCTGTAGCTTATAGAGAGAGCTTCCTGTTTCAAACCCTGGACTCAGCATCAACAGAAGATATAGTGAGGTTGAAGCGGTACTCCGCTATGTAGCAGGTACATGTGACCTAGGCATAATATATCATCCAAATTTGTGTAGTGATCACTACAGTGATGCAGCAATGACTGCCACATCTAGAACAGAAGGTTAGTTGGTAGTTGCAACAGAAGCTGTTAAACAGATAATCAGGCAACAGTGAAACTCACACAAAATCCTAAATTCCATCATCAGACAAAACATATAAAGATAAAATATTTTTTCACTGCAGAGAAAGTGTTGGAAGGAGAGTCTGGCATTCAGCACATTTCAACTGAGGATCAGTTAGCAGATATACTGACAAAGTCCATGGTAAAACCAAGACTGTTAGTTTTATGTCAAAAACTGGGTCTTTTATGTTGATATGTTTGTGTTTTCATTTCCTCCTTTTTTCTTAATTAAATAAGGAAAAGTGTTGCAGTTATGTTAGTTTGTATTTAATTAAGTAATAAAGTGTAGTTGGCAGCACTACCGCTGTAAATTCTTTGGTGAACTGAGCTATGTAAACTTTACTGTGCGCATTTTTGTCATAGTGTTTGAATATGTTGTTTACAAATGTGGAATAAAATAAACACAAGTGCAATCTCTTCTTTCAGCCTTAAACTGTAATAAATGTAACAACTGTGGCCTATCGAAATGTTTATATTTGTGTGTCAGTATCTCCTTTGGCAATCTCATTTAATCTCAATATTCAGTGCCCAACATAGCTGAACTCACTAGATCACTTCTTTTTTAACATAAATTCAAGCATTGGGGTGGTCTTCAAACTGAGCGACAGACAGTCACTTACCCATTACTTGCACTTCCAGTGTTCCTCTTGCACTGTAACCTTGAGAATTGCGAGCTACGC
Source organism: Schistocerca gregaria (assembly GCF_023897955.1). Lineage (NCBI taxonomy): Eukaryota > Metazoa > Arthropoda > Insecta > Orthoptera > Acrididae > Schistocerca > Schistocerca gregaria. The sequence continues at coordinate 39,799,925 of NC_064925.1, read as the reverse complement.
ATGTGTAAGTTGCTTGGTCAGACAGCCGTTCAACATTTTCAATTATCAGAGTACCATTAGGAAAAACTTTTTGTTTCCTGTTTATTGGAAGAACTCTTCCGTCTGCAACACGGATATATATTGCATAAATAAGTAATACAAGTATAATAACTAATACAAACACATAATTTCAACAGTCATGAAACTGCACCTTGACTGAAAGTGTTAAACTTATTTTGTTTCTTGGATACTATCATGGCACCTGTTTTATGCATTGTTATAAGAATACCATACTTACCCGACAATAAAACACGGTTTTTTCAGAGATTCATCATTTGAAAAATACAGGCTTGTCTTATATTCGCAGATTAAGCAATTGCTGCCGAGGTCAACATCTTTACATTGTTTAAATAAAATAGAAAGAAACTTCCACATGGGAAAAATATATTAAAAACAAAGATTCCAAGACTTACCAAGCAGGAAAGTGCCGGTAGATAGGCACAATAAATAAAACACACAAACACACACACAGAATTTGAGCTTTCGCAACCGGCGGCTGCTTCATCAGGAAAGAGGGAAGGAAAAGGAAAGATGAAATATTGTGGGTTTTAAGGGAGAGGGTAAGGAGTCATTCCAATCCCGGGAGCGGAAAGACTTCCCTTAGGGGAAAAAAAGGACAGGTGTACACTCGCACACACACACACACACACATCCATTCGCACGTACTGCATCAAGTGCTTCGGCCTATTGAAAAATCTTGAGTCAGTCTGAATGCAAGTATTGTTTCTACACCTATCATTCATAGGTAAAAATCTTTCCTTAAAAATAGAAAAAATAAAAAACCATTATTTAATTCTGAACCTAAGTCAATATTTTACTTGTTTATGAGAAACTGTAATTATTTGCTACTTGGGTTGAAAAAAGAGAAATTCAGTTGCTGTTCACATATTAGAATACCACAAAAAAACCTGATAGCATTCAGTTGAAACAAGAAAGCACATTAATCCAGAATTAAATGTCTAAAAAACAAAATAAATGACATTAGACTGGCCGCAATTGTTAGCGCAAGAATAAATTATAGCAGAAAGACCTGTTTTGGAGATAATACTAACAGATGTAGCTACACTGCATGTTTGAGAATTGCACTAAATCATGATCGCACTCTTTTATTTATGTATTAGTTGCTGCTGTTACATATGACCTGCTCCCTGGAAAATATTACTATCAACGGAATGTATACTGCATACTTTGGCTTATTATGAACATCTCCATTGTTTTAACTGCAGTTTGCCTGAACCCATTTGCATTCAGAATCAAATTGACTTTCAAACTGGATAATTCTCAACAACAGCATACATTTCTGTGGGATATGCTAAAAGTCTAGATTTGGGCCTGTGGTGTACATCTGTGTTTCATGCAGCAATGTTGTTGACGCTCACTGTGAGATATGACAGGAACAACTGTTGAATCTACACAGCCAATAAGAGAGCAGCGGGCAGACGATATGTAACATTCTCACGCCAGTATAGGAATGGAATTCTCTATGTATCCAGGGAAGAGAGGGAGGAAAAAAAAGGCTTGCGGGGGGAGGGGGGGGGGGCCGCATAACTGTGCTCTCTGGTTCCACCAGAATCACAACTGCAGGAACCGCAACAAGTTTCACAGCTTACCTGTTAGGATGACAATGATGATGAACAATAGTGACACAACAGACGACAGTCCAAGTAAACAAAAGAGGCAGTGAAGATAAATATTAATATAAACCGTTTCTTTTTGTTTATTTTATTTCTCCTTGTACTATCAAAATGTAGAGAACCAATATATGACATAAGTGTAGAATAGGTTTATGTTAACTGTTTAGCAGAGAAAAGTTTGTAGTTTTGTTTAATCTGAATATATTACAAAAATAAATATTTCTCAAGGAACTTCTTAAAAATAGTAGGGTCATCTTATATTCAGGATCGTCTTATCATCAGGTAAATATGGTAATGTTTTAGAACAATCTTCAAATTCCAAGAGCACAGACACACTTAATGCTAAACTTAAACCAATAAAACTTCAACTTTCCTCTGTCCAACCATCTCCATCCCACTGTATATTAAGGTAAACTGAGGTCTGAGGAACTTTTCAGTGGTAACAATTACTGTACATTTACAGTGATATTTGATCAGTTAGTAGTAAAGCATATTCAACAGAGGTTGCTCAGGAATAACACACTTCACAATCCTTTTCTTCTCCATTTAGTGTCCATCTGCCTCCTGATGTGATGAAACATCCACCAGTCCATCATCTTGCACCAATTTATCCATCACCGGTGAGAAATGTTACACAGTTCCCCTGACCACAAATTTCACAACTCTTGTATTTGTCTGTTCTGATTATCTTTGTCCTCCACAAGTTCTCCCAACAGCACGTTGGCTATTCAGTCATGCCTTGACATATGTACCATGCCACTTCTTCTGGTAAGGATATTTGATTCACTTCGTTCATTTCCTGTCATTTCTGAAACAGCTTCATTTTCAACTTTCTCTTCCCACTTACGTTTCAACATGTTTCAATAATATGACATTTCAAATTCTTCCAGTTTCTTCTTCTTCTTCTTTTTTTACGTGGTTTACATTTGCTTCCACAAACTAATGAGTTAACAAACTTACGAACTGTCTTCCTCAATGCTACAAACATGTTTCATATCAAAAGATGGGTAGGCCTACTGCTGAGCAAACATAAATCCCTGTGCAAGTCTTTAATTAAAATCTTCCTTCCTTCAGCAGTGTTGTGCACTCTTGCTTCCCAGACACACAATTCCCATCTTCTACTATATCGACATAAGTTTTGGCAGTTAAGGCACTGACATTCTCAATTCTATTGTTAATCATTTTGATACTGGCTACAGTGGTCCAAAAGAAGGAACAATTTACAGCCCCCCCCCCCCCCCCCAGTCTTTGAAAAGAAAGTGCACCCTTTTCTGAGTCTTCAATGCAGTAGTTTCCATGCCACCTGCAACCATAAGGTACTGATGATTTTTAAGGCTGTTTCTCACTTTAACAGCACGATATACCCCTGAAACTAAGTGATGTTGATATAAGCTAGTAACAAATATGTACAGCCATCATTATGCCCTCCACAAAACTAAACATCAAAAACAGTTTTGCGCACAGATATAATTATTAGAAATTTTAAATGAGCAACTAGGAATTTACCTGAAAATATTGAGAGGCATTCTCAGAAAGTAAGTGTATTGTGGTCTGTGGCTGGTTCTCTCTCTCTCTCTCTCTCTTTATTTTTTTTATTGGCAACACTAAGTGGTAGACAGGGAATCCCTTGACCAGAGTGAACATTGCAGGAATACAGTAGTACATAAACTCACAATGTAGTGTCCAATTGTGTGAAAGATGTTGGTAAGACATCCCTCCAAGTTTGAAGAGTGCTGTTTATCCACTTTCTACTCGTGCATGGAATAACACCTACCAACATTTTTTTGTGAATCAAAAGAGTTTACAGTGAAGGTTTTGTGAACAGAACAAGTGTATTCGAATGGTGCAGCAAGTTTACTGGAGGCAGAGCAAATGTTCATGACAAACAGAGGAGAGGAAGACCTTCCAATATGACTGATGAGTTGGTGAAAAAATCAAGGGAACTATTCATGAAGACTGCCAATTGACAGTTGATGAAATTTCTGGAACATTTTCACAATTCTCCAGAACTCTCTCATATGAGAGACTCACAAAGGCACTGTGATACTGGAAACTATGCACAAGATGGGTCCCAAAACAGCCGACAGAGCAGCACAAGAAGAGTCAGGTCAACAGTGACGGTGAAAATAAGCAACTTGAATTGGAGGGTGAGGGTTTTCTCAGGTTCATTATGACTGGAAATGTGATGTAAAGGGAAGGGTTTGTATTAGTTTTGGAAGGGGTGGGAAATGAAGATTAAAGCACAATTTACACCAATAGGCAAATCAGTGTGAACAAAGCACATACACCACACCTTCCAAGTGACCCTCGCAGACAAGTGTGACTGATTCTTCACCATTTGCCATTCCATAGGTGTTGCTAAGATTTTTCTTCGGGGATCTCAAGGGTGATGGTGAGAATGTCCATTCTGTAGGAGACAATTTAACAAAATACCTCCTCCGGCTTCTCACTCGAGTGCCAGCAATGTAGGTATCCTGGGGAAGGAGGGGGGGAAGGGTTTCCTGTCTTTGGGGCTATTGTCTTTCTCCTCTTCGATCTTAGCAACCATTTCTACTTTTTCCTTTCTTACTTCTCATTTGAGTACCTGTCTGTCTTTCCCTCTTTACATATTCATATAGTTCTATCGCTAAAGTCCTCCTTATTTTCCATGGTTTCCAATAACCTTCAACTTATTTCATATACGTAGGCTGAAGAATCAGGATACACAGACATACTTAAGCATACACACAACGAACACAAAGATGCGAACAAAGAAAGGAGAGATTGAAATTATGTAATACCTGTCAAATATTGTTGGGGAAGAGGTGTGTGCATGATGAAATATGCACACATTGTTGTTTATTCTGATGGTTTTACACACACACACACACACACACACACACACACACACACACACACACACATATATATATATATATATATATATATATATATATATATATATATATATATATATATATATGCCTATGTGCATAAGTATAGAAGATCTACGCTAATTTAACATCGAGTATATCTTAGTAGGAATTATGAGTAATTAAGGAGAGCATAAACCAGAGAAGAAGGGTTTGTGATAATTGTTAAGGAAGGTCAGCCTGACAAGTATTCTGACGACTTGCAGGACACTGGGACTCTCGTAACCCAAGTAAACACATTTTGTATGAATAGTGTATAGAGGTAGAGCATATACCAAAAGTAAAAAAGTTGAAAAGTAGAGGAGGACTCTAGGATACTAAAAGAAGTGTGAAATAGATTTTGTAATTTCACCAGAGGATAATTAATTACAGTGTAAGTAAAGATGTATACTTGGGTAATGAACCTAGAGGCCCACTCATAAAGGATAAGGAGGGTGCACCCAGCATTTACTGGACATAAAGGGCAGATAGGCAGACCTAAGAAAGGCTGACCTGCGGACAGGGGCACAAGAAGAGGATTGACCTGTACCATAGCAGAATAGGAATTTAAAGGGGGCATACCTACCAAACTGAAAGGAGACACTCATAGGGTCAACCAACATGTAAGGTATAGACACTGTTCCGAGGGGAAAAGGACAGTATCGTGTTAGAAGTCACACATTTTGTAGGAATTATTCTGGTAAGTTTGAATTCTATATTTCACTAGCATTATTATGTTTTCTGAGTGTCAATAGGAACACTTTTATTTTTCCCAGACATTACAGACTACTATAAGTAACGAGGTCATTACATACTAAAGAGGTAGTACAGAGAATTAGAATAAAGGATGAAATATTCAAGGGTCCATGATGCCTGGAATTTACTATTGGAAAAAGAGCAGAAAACAAAAATTATGGTCCTCTCAAGTTTTAGATCTTGAAAGAGCTAACTCCAACATCGAATGAAAGTTTCACGTTTTATAATTGTAGGAGAATGGAAAAAAGGAATGACCAAGCAATAAGAACAGGAGTATTTGCTATTATTAATAGAAAAAGATGTATTGTTGAAAAATGAAGTGTTATCTTATGTGTTATTAATGTACATAGTAATTATGTATAAAATATCATGTGTTCGATCTAAGGAGGGGGATATGTAGTGATTCGAGAATTTACACGTAAATTCTGGAAGCACTCAACCTTCTGCCACCTCGAACACGCAATATTTTAAAGATAAGTGAGAGAGAGAGAGAGAGAGAGAGAGAGAGAGAGAGAGAGAGAGAGAGACCCTATTTACTGTGCAACACATGTCTGTGTGTGCAGGATGGACGCTGGTCCTGGAAGGACAGGAGCTGCATCAGACGAGCAATGTCGACAAGTGTTTGCCACTCGCGCCGTAGGACCTGTATGGAGGGTACAAGGAGTAACTATGTGTTATTCATTGGTGGTTGAATAATTGTAATTGTTATAGACAATTGAAACATGATTTGTCTAAAGACTCTTACTTAATATTGGTGTTAGACTTGCTAGAAGCAAGACCTGTTTTTGAATTTCTGGTGGTTATTAAATCCACCACACTGCAATTATATTTAATAGTATCTAATGGTTAATGTTGACTTGCAAGAGTTTGTATGCTTGAAGAGGATTTGCTAAAAGTTTCAAGTAAGTCAACTGTAGTAAGAGAAGTGTGAAGTTCGCAATCCAGTTTTGCACCGCTTCTCTTGTCGCCAAAACCATTAGAAATTGTTGCTGTGATCATGGGAGTGTGCATTTTGTTGTCTGTGTGGTTGAGTGTGTGTAGGTGTGTACTTGTGCTAGAAAAAGAGCTATTACTTTAAAGTTGGCATGAATGCTGTTTAAAGCTCCCTAATAATATTTCCTTTTAAACTTAAACAAAGAAGGCATTTCAACAAAGGTCCTAATGCATTGCAAGACATAACTATGGATTCCTCATCTGAGTTACCACCCGAGTTAGTGCATTAATAATGGAAGCTTCCCATTTTGTGATTACTGGTTGTAGACTATAGAGAGCAGGAGATTCAAGTTCGTCCCTGAAATAGCATTATTATTTCATTTGGCCCTTTGAAGAGCACAGAGGACTATAAGTTAAATTTAGTCTTCTTCTCATTCTTATCTTCCCAAAACTAATCCGCCATGTCACTTTGAGACTGTCATCATTCTAGTGCTAACATGTTCTTTCTATTAGTTGTTTAGATGTGATTTGATCATCAGTCTTTATGTCATCTCTGTAGAAATGTGAAATGTGTGTTGTAATGTGTTTTATTCATCTCGTAATGTACATAGTTTCAGAACATATGTCTGATGTACAGAGTAGATACCAATGTGTCATTTTTTCTTTTAAAAAAGCTTCAGCGGTCAATACGTCATTCTCCAATTAATAAACGAACCTGTTATACTTAAGTATGTCACATTTATTTTCTCTACCATACAAATGAGCTTTACTTTTATCAACGTTAATTTTGTAGCAATTTGTAATGTAACTTGTTACTACTCACAAAGATTTTTAACTACTATATTCTTCATTAATAATAATCTTGTGGAATGACAATACATATTCAACACCTTATATTAAAGATGGATGCAATTTGCTTAAATCTGATACAAACCTCTTTCCCACACAATTGACTCGATAGGGTATCCTGCAACTGGGCAGGTGACTATTAGTGTTTCCCCTGCAACAATAGCTTTCTTCTCCATTGGACGGATAAAAGGAAGTCCATAAATGTTTAACCTGTTTGAATGTTCAACAGATCCCACTTTGGAAGATGCAATGCACTTGTAGAGGCCTCCGTCGTTTGTATGAGTAGAAGAGATGTTGAGATGTGACACGACATCACCATTAACCGTTACATATTGGCCAACCTGCAAACTGTTAATTTACTCTTGTGAGACCTGTTTAACAGCACATGTGTAATTCAATTGTGTCATTATAGGCAGATAAAATCAGAGTCACATAAAGGATCCTTTTCAGTTATTACTTAAAAAAGAAAAGTTTTAGCAGCATCACAAAGTATCTGTCACTCATCCAGCATACAAAGACTAGGGAGAATGCCTTATGAGAACACAGTAGTTTCCTCAAGAGGAATTTTTTTAATTATATATTTCAATGTCAGCCTCAGTAACCCAAGGCTGAAACATACAGGTTGATTTTATCTACTGTGTACAAACTCTAGGGACTGATCGATGAAAGGATATGGAACAAAAAAGGTCTAATGAACTTATGTCCGGAAATGTTAAAGAGACTGTGGGGTAATAAGCACTGTACCAAGCAGCCATTGTTGCAGTATTTGTTGAAAATGGTTTCAATGTGCCTCACTACATTTGTGTATGTGCCGCAGGATGTTGTGTATCACACTTTCACATTGACCAGGCTGCATCCAAACAGCGTCAAAGGCACCATGAATATGCTGCTCCTGTGTCTCCACACCTGGAATGGGCTCTGAATATAAAATACTTTTGAAATGGCCCAATAACCAGAAATCACACAATCTGAGATACACTGACTGCGGAACAACTGAAGCCCCCCATCTGATCTATCTACCAGGAAACACAAGGCTGAGATGTGTCTGGATGTTAATGGTGAAATGAGCACCATCATGTAGCAGCCACATAACCCTTTGAATCATCAATGGCACATCTTTCAGTAGTGAAGGCAAAGTCACCTGCACGAAATGCCAATAGTTCTGACCTGTTAGGGGACATGGAAGGCAGACTCATCCCAAAATATGGTAGCCAATTATCCCGGCCCACAAATTCCGGCTGCACTGATACCGATGATTTGCTGTCACCATAGCATGGGAGTTTTACAAACTATCCCACAGATGACTGTTACGAAAACTGTAGATACCACACTGTATAAAGGTGGCCTCATCTGTGAATAGGATGGAGGAGAAAAATCCTGGAATCATGGTTGCCTGGTGTAGAAACCAGTGACAAAACTGTTCCCGATGTGGAAAGTCTGTCACTAGTAAGCCCTGCACACACTTTAAGTGATAACAGTAGTAACAATTGTAGTGGAGAATGTTCCACACGGTCATCTGGCTTACCCTGTACTGGCAGGCCAACTGCCTGGTACTGACATGGTGGTCACCTTCCACAGTTTTAATCACGTTTTCCTCCAAATCTGGTATCTGAACATTTTAGGTATGTTCATGATTTTCTACTTCCTGAAACAAAGCTGTCTCAGCCAAATGGTAAAACACTGTTGCAAACAGTGCTGTGGTTGTAGTTGGCAGGGATAGGTCTCCTGATACAACCTTGCTCCCCGCCGCCTGTTGCCATTTGCCTTTCCATAAGTAAACACCATGTAGGCAAGCTCTCAATTCAAATACAAAACCATTGTGTAAAATGCTGCGTCACACCCACTAGAATGTGAGCCAGAAAGAGAAGTGAATTGGACACAACATTACCAGTTACTATGGCATTAGAGGATGCTAGGGCATGAAGTATGACAAACTCTGCCACCCTCTAGAAGGAAACCATGTATGCTGTAAATGTGGCTGCATGGCACAGCACATATTAGACTGCAATCTCTGTAACAAAGTATGAGTGAATAAATGGTCTCTAGCATGGAAGCCATGTATTTTCAGACATAAGATGATTAGACCTTTTTTGTTCTATATCCTCTCATCGATCAGTCCCAAGAGTTTGTACACGCTGAAAAAAAAAATCATCGTGTATAATTTTAAAAAATCTTATTCAGCAGTTTGCTATGTTGCATCAAATTATGACATACATATACAACAAGAAAAAATGAAGAAACAATAGTGACTGATATAAAACTCCTGATATACTGCACAGCCAAGAGTCTCAACATGGTTGGTTCAAATTCCTCATCTCTCTGAATAAAAGAGTATTGCAATACTTTAACTCTTGCTTTCCAGAAAAGGGTCTAAATTAAATTCTGGTATGATGTCTGCTGAATTATTTATTTTAGCCTTTCTGCAGCATATTTAAACTCAATGATACTTCTGTTGACCTTTTCACTTATATTGGTGCCCACACTCTTGTCTCTTTCAATTTCCATAAATCTTTTTATACTCTTCAAGTCAAACAAAAGTTTTCAGAGTCCAAAAGCGTGTAATACATATTATTTGTGGAGTAAATTCAGGGACATCTTGTAGAAACCTCTTCAAAGAACTGGGTATACTAACTACTGACTCTCAGTATATTTACTCCTTAATGAAATTTGTCCTAAATAATATATCTCTTTTTCCAACAAACAGCTCAGTTCATACATACAATACCAGGAACAAAAATGATCTGCACAAGGACTTAAAAGCACTTACTTTAGTTCAAAATGGGGTCCACTACTCAGGAACACTCATCTTCAATAATTTGCCAGCAAACATAAAAAATTTAGTTACAAATAGAGATCAGTTTAAAAGGAGCCTGAAAGACTTACTAGTAGCCAACTCCTTCTACTCCATTGACAAATTTTTTAATAGAAACAAATGATGTGTTGTATATATTTATACTATTAGTATTGTTATTTCAGCTTAAAAAAATAAAAAAAAAATAAAAAAGGTGACATGTTCCACATCCACGAGGACCTCCTCAACACGGATCTATGGAATGAAAACTAATCTAATCTAGTTCAACAGCAAAAATCTGAATAATTTCAATATACTGTATTTAAAATAAAATTCATGTATTAAGTGTCACAGAATTACTACACAATTGGCCAACGGCCTTATCAACATATACGAATCCAGGTTCCCATGACTATACACAACATGTTTTTCATTTGCTGTTGCTGTTGTTGCTGCTGCTGCTGCTTTTAGTCTTATTCATGTAGTCTTCAATATGAAGACTTGTTTAATGCAGCTACCCCACTGCTACTCTATCCTGTGTGCAAGCCTACTCATCTCCGAATAACTATTGCAACATACATCTGCTTGAACTACCTTACTGCATTCAAGCCTTGGTCTTCTCCTATCATTTTTTTCCTCCTCACTCCCCTCCATTTCCAAATTGATGATTTCTTTATACCCCTGAATGTGTCCTTTCAACCAGCCCCTTCTTTTAGTCACAGTGAACCATAAATATCTTTTTTCTCCAATTTTATCAACTACCTCATCATCAGTTATTCAATCTACCCATCTAGTTTTCAATATTCTTATGCAGCACCATATCTCAAAAACAAGTGTTTTCTTCTTGCATAAACCCTTTGTAGTCCATGTTTCACTTAAGTAGAAGGCTACACTCCACACAAATACCTTCCGAATACAGCTTCCTAACATTTAACTTTATATTCAATGCTAACAAATTGCTCTTTTTCAAAAATGATTTTCTTGTTATTGTCTTTTTGTTTTTCATATCTTCTCTACTTAAGTCATCACAAGTTATTTTGATGCTCAAATAGAGAAACTTGTCTACTACTTTTAGTGTCACTTTCTTTATGTAATTTAACTGAGTTAATTTGACTGTATTTCAGTATTCTTGTTTTACTTTTGGTAATGTTAATCTTATAACCATCTTTCTTCCATTCAACTGCTCTTCCAAGTCCTTTGCTGCCTCTGGCAAAATTGCACTGTCACAAGTCTGCACAAACCAAATATAGTATGTAACATTGACAAAGAACTGATATGAGGAATCAACATGAATTAAAAAGAGAGTGACAAGAGAAATTACATAATTAATAGAGTTCATCATTTATCGGCCAAACAATAACAGATCAAATTCAGAAACAATAACAGATCAAATTCAGAAACAATAACAGATCAACTTTAAAAACAAGGGAACATGGAGACCTACATGGAATAAAAGTAATCACAGGGGTAAAGAGAAGCGTTCAGCACGTAGTCAAGCTGTTGAGCAGTCTAAAGGCATATAAACAAGACTGAAAATTTTGCTGACATTTCTGAGGATATCCTTCGGAGTTAACTAGTATAAAGCACATCCATAGCTAAAATACACCAGCAGACTATGTGGATCCTGAATTGAAGCCTGAGTTGCAGCACTGGCACAATGTAGCCTTGTGTGTGTGTGTGTGTGTGTGTGTGTGTGTGTGTGTGTGTGTTTCAACTTCAGAAGAAGGCCTTTTGGCTGAAAGCTTACTTCTTTAGGAGTCATTTTGTTGTGTCTGTCTACTAGTCAACATCTCCACTATGTGGTGAGCAGCAATCTATCCTTTTCATATTACTTTCCATTCTGGATTTTTCCATTGTTTAACAAGTAAGATAAAGTTAAGAGTTTTATTTGGGTAGAAGTCCGCTAAACAGGCAATGTAAAACTGGTTTGCGCACGTGTGCACACACATGCGTGCACGCGCTCACGCATGCGCGCACACACGCACGCACGCACGCACGCGCACACACACACACACACACACACACACACACACACACACACACACACACACACAGCAACTTCAACTAACGGGTGATGCTTAAGAAGTCTTGAGAAATGCAACAAATGTCCCTCTCTAAGTAGTGCCACCAAAAGGTATCTTCTTTTGAATTTGTCATTAATATAAGCAAGAAAAGCCAGGGTAATATACATATATTATTTCTAATGGTATTGCAAGTGACTACGAGTCTACTGTTTTTAAATATGTGTGTATGTATGCACAGACAAATATACTATGTAGCGTTGACAAAGAACTGATATGAGGAATCAACATGAATTTAAAAAGAAAAAAATAGAGTGATAAGAGAAATTGCATAATTAATATAATCCATCATTTATCAACCAAACAATAACTGATCAAATTCAGTGCAAAAATATAACATTGATTTGTTGGTAATATGAGAACAGAAAGTGATTTCACTCACTTTTAACCCAGAGCACACATTAAAAAAATAATTCTGCAAAAGACAAAACAGAACAATAGCATGAATTGAAATTTTTTTTCAGCTCATTGTTGTAGGATAATTCTGAATACACTGTCAAAGAACTGTTCCCAAATACATCTTTGACAGTCCAGATGAGAGAGAAGTCCTTAACACCATCTGGTAAAACATTAACTTAACTTCACAAGCATATTTCTTATCAGTTAATTCCAAGCTATTATAAAACAGGTGGAAGTCATTACAGTATAAAAGCATACATAAAAAAAGCTGGGAGACACTTTATGTTTGGATTGCTAGAATAGATAACCAATCAGTATTACACTGTGTGCAGAGTGAGTTTGGGGCATTTATCAGTAATTTGACATATGCAAGTAAGTTATGGCCCACATATGAATTACTGAACACAATCGTGTCAAGAATACATCCCATATACATGGACCCCAAGAACAAGAAAAGGAAATCAAAAATCTTAAAATTCCACATTTTAAATGGCATTCACACAAGCAGTCACACTATACAATGACGAGCTAACACCTTACAATCATCTGCTTAACAACATGTTGGTCCACTTTTGGAGCACACCACAGCAATGATTCTATATAGCAGTGATTTGACAAGTCCTCAGTAGGTTTCTAGAAGCATACAGCACCAGATGTCTACAAATAGGCCATGCACTTCTTGTACTCTACAGTCCAGAGGTTTGCAGGCATGAAGGTGGAGCCCAATAGCATTCCACATTTCTATCACCAGATTCAGATTGAGCAAATTTTGTGGTTGAGACATCAGTTCAATATCATGCTCCTCCAATCACTGTCACACAATTCTGGCCTTGTGACACGGGCAGTTATGCTAGTGGAACATGTCATGGCTATCAGGGAAGATCTCAAGCAAGAAGGGCTGCAGGTAGTCAACAATAACGTTCATGTAGTCCACTGCTGTTATGATGCTTTAGATAACTACCACAGGTCCCATGGTTACATAACATAAAATTGCACCTGTCAGCCTGCATCTGTGACGAGTTTCATGTTTACAGCAGTTGTTTGACTGGTGTAAAAAGAAACAAGATTCATCTCACCACGTAACACATCTCCACTGATTTCGTACCCACTGAATTAGGAACTGACAGCGACACTGTGTCAACTTGGGAACATACAGGGGTCGTCGGCTCCAGAATCCCACATTGAACAATGTAGGCTAGACAGTGTGTTTCAAGACACCTGTGACTCCACCAGCATTATACTCTGTCATCAAATCTGACAAGGAATGCCTTCTATCCTGATTTACAGAGCGGACAAGCTCCTAACATCTACATTCCTGTCATGAGGCTAAATGCCCAACATCTTGTCACCTAATCATGGTTTCACTATCCTGCAACCATTTTTCACAGAATCTCACAACAGTAATATGTGAACAGCCAACCACATTTACTGTTCTGAAATGTTCACTCCCAGACATCAGGTCTGGCCTTTGTCAAAGTCACTTAAATCAATGAATTTCCCCTTCTTAGCCCATATCATCATTAGAATCAACAATTCCTCACTGTGTCATGTGTCTGCAACACCACCAGTTGGCATTCAGTCTTGCAGTGGGCAGTGGTCATAATGTTTTGGCTCCTCAGTGTATAATCTAAGCCGGCCGGGGTGGCCGAGCGGTTCAAGGTGCTTCAGTCTGAAACCACGCGACCGCTACGACTGCAGGTTCAAATCATTGCCTCGAGCATGGATGTGTGTGATGTCCTTAGTTTAGTTAGGTTTAAGTAGTTCTAAGTTCTAGGGGACTGATGACCTCAGAAGTTAAGTCCCATAGTGCTCAGAGCCATTTGAACCATTTTGTATAATCTAAAGGTAAAGGAAATTGAGACAACTCTGAATTTTAAAGACAGAATGGCACACCAGTACTTTACTTCTAATGGGCAAAATTGTAATGGAGACTCTCAGAACAGGGCACTCTCTCATATCCTGGAATGTAAGTGACATACCCTTCCTTTCTAACCTATCCAACCTATCCCTCTCTCCTTCCTGATGAAGAAACTACTAGCTCTGAAAGCTAAGATAATTTTTGTACTTCAAAGTGTATGTTTATCAGCAGTACTGAAGAATTTCGTCTCCTGAAGGACTTTTGTTGGCTAGCCTTTCTGCCTCCTTGTAACTTTATAAACTGTATTACCACCACAACATCACAACAAAACTCTCAAGTGAGTGTTGTACAACTAAATATGCCTGGCAAAAATTCTGAAAGTAAATAACAGCATCACATTGAAAGTTCTGGCTTCCCGGGGGAACTAAATCCTTAACCTACGTAACCCTTGTGCCTGTAGTTGCTTATAATTACTTAAGTTGTTTCATATCTCTCATTGAAACTACTAAAGCATGCATACATATTTTGCCATACACATTTCAATTGATTAACTTAAAACACTGTCACTGGATGCATTTTTGTATAATTTTCAACTACCTCTTGAAATTTCATCTGTATGTCATTTTAAAAGTTATCCTGCATGTGGTACAAGAGTTTTGACCTAATTTCACTTTGTCTTGCAGCACTAATACACATTTCTTGACATAAAAACTAAGAAAATACTGCACCACTGACAATGTTTTAAATTAATCAAACAAAATGTGTATGCCAAAATAAATACATATGTTTTAATAGTTGTAAAGTGAGATCTGAAACATCTCAAATAATTCATAGGTCTGTAGAGACTGTTTCATTTCCGATAAAAACAGTTCATTGTACCATACTTAAAGTTTCAAGATGCTCAGCAGAGGGGCTTATTCCTAAGTGTGTCAGATTGATGCAGCAATACAGTTGAAACAAGTGCACTTCTCCGAAATGATTTCTGTTTTAAAGATGAGACTGATTTGACATATTGTTTGGGACAGGCTTAATGTGGATCTTCATTTAACAAAGCAACTGTTTGCCAGCAGCATTATAGGATCAACTGCAGGCAAAATTTGGTCAGGGCAGACAGTAATGATTACTAATGAAGTAAATGAGATTTGAGTCTGGGTAATAACTGAAAATCTCTCTGCTCCTATAAGAGCCCTGTTCAAAAAATTCTCGAAGATTCGTAATTTCATGCCAATGGTGCGTTGGAGCGAAATGCGTTTGGCATCCCTGCATGCCTGTGTTTAATGTGTAACTGCCAAAAGTTTCACTGTTGTATATCTGTTGCTATTGTTCAGTGCTGTATTGAGTAGAACATTATGTTGCATAGTTTGTAAATTTTGAGAGGGCAGAGTCAGAGGAGCTATGCATCTGCATAAAATGTTGTGTGAAACTCAAGAAAACGTTTACAGAGACACACCAAATGATGCAGGAAGCTTACAGCGATGAGTGCGTAAGCCATACTCCGTGTTATGAATGGTTCACACCATTTCAAAAATGGCCAGATGGAAGTTAAAAATGACCTTCATTCAGGGCACTCTTCGACATCTGCCGACAACACTCATGTCAATGAAATTTTGCGTACAAATCAAAGATTGCATCTTGGAATGCATCGTGTTGCCACCAAGTTCATCCCATGGTTCATGAGTCAAGACCAGAAAAACCTTTGTCTCATGATCTGTGAAGAGCTTTTAGATTGCACAAGTAAGAATGAGATGTTCTTTAGAGAATCATAACTGATGATGAGCCATGGGTCTATGGTTATGATGTTGACACCAAGGTTCAATCTTCACAATGGGTTGGCAAAAGTTCTCCAAAATGAAAAAAAGCTCATCAGGCAGGTCAAATGTCAAAGCTACGCTGATAATTTTCATTGACTTTGAAAGATTAGTTCACCATGAATTCGTGCCACAGGGGCAAACTGTTAACTGGTGGCACTGCCAGGACATGTTGTGATGCCTGTGAGACAATGCGAGAAGCTAATGAGCTGAAATGTGGCAAGACAATTCAGAGCTCTTGCATCACGATTATGCACCTGCATATTCATCCCTGTTGGTGGGTGACTACTGCACAAAAAGACGAAACCACTATGCTGACTCATACTCAGTACTCTCTAGACTGGGCACCTGTGGACTTTCCTTATTTCCAAAGTTGAAACCCCATTGAAAAGATGAAGCTTTGCATTGAAAGATGAAGAAAAGAAAATTCGCAGATGGCGCTTTGCTTGATCCAGCTAGACATGTTCCAAGACTGCTTCTGGAAGTGGAAACGGCCATGGTAGCAGTGTAAGAATTGTACAGGAGAGTATTTTGAAGGAAACCATGGACAATAGGTAAAAGATAACAGTAGAAAAATTTTATGGATAAAGTACCAGAATTTTCTGAACAGACCTCGTACAAAAACTGAATGCACTTTCTGGGTTCTATTGGCAGTGATTTCTCTTCATAAGAATCTTTGTGTTGGAAAGATACTGAACCTTTAAAAACTCTGCATGTTGAATCTTGGTAGCAAGTGCTGGCAGCCAAAAGCAGTATCCAAAATCACAATTGATACCAAAATGTAGCTGTATCAATTGAACTCTGAAAAAAAATTAACTGCCTTGCATTTGGTTATTCTCATTAGAGGTCAGCCCAACAATATTGAGGAGAGAATGAAGTGTGACGAAAAGAATGGTGTGCACACTATTTGCAACAAGTGGACACATCACTACTGTTGTTATGTATGATGATAAGACAGTTATTTCAAGTTGATGTTCTCAGATTCTTCCAAGATTCTTTGAACATGAGGAGAAAAGTCCAAAATCAGATTACAAGGGATACTGCTCCATCATGACACTGTGTTAAAGCACTGAACAGCAAAAATGAAGACACTGCTTTAAAAATCTTATATCTATTAAACACTTCTTTGTCCAACTATAAGGTACAGATATAGGTCTGTCAAATTGCTGCCTGACCCTTACAGTGAAAGAAACCATTCTCACTGACTGATTTGAAACTCCAGAAGAAGCAGTCATCTCTGTCTTCAATCAATAGAATCTACAATCAGTAGAATCTAATACTGTAAGTTTCAAAAGATGATTTTTTTAACAGTTTGAAAATGTTCAGATCACTTGTAAAGTGCTAAACTCTTGTCAGAAATAAAAGGAAGTTCACAATAGTGCATTTAATAATGGAATCCTCAATCAATCATAATCCTAATTCAAATATTCAAAATGTAGATCATGCTATCCATATGGTACTAGGCTGTGATAATAAATATTACTGAAGGATTGTATCAGTTATTATTAAAATGGTTTCCCCACATTTTACAAAAACTGACAAATGCCTTAACATAATTTATAAGAACTAAAAACCTATGTTTTTCCTGTACACTAACATTTCATTCAGTTTGTGATGGAGCACTTTCTTTTTTATATTAACAACAGACACAATTCTACACAAAAGCAGTGCAGATGTGGAAAAATCCTAATATTCATTTGTGCCTTGATATCCATTTCCAAAAGTATGCCAAAAAGTGTTTATTTCAAGTTTCTGCTATAACCTACTTCCTCTGTGATACACTATCAGCTTGTATCTGGTATATCTATTCTGTTATTCTTGTTTGCGTGTTTCATTAAACTGTGTTGCTGTTGGAGCTTTTAAGGCACACATTGTTACAAAAATTAATGTTGATGGTATGGTAGGGATGGATATTAACATACCTCCACAAGTACAACAGTGCTTCCACTGAAGTTGTGATATATTTAACGGTAAACAAAATATGGTTAGGGTTTCACATCCTATAAACAATTAAAAGTCCTGTTGGCAAAAAGAAGCAGTCACGGCCTGCAAAACAAGTATATATACAGTACATATTCATTTTCCCACGTGCTATTTGAAAGTGGAATGGTAGAGAAATAGTTTGAAACTGTATTTTAATAATTCAAGGAAATGATGGGAAACCTATTTCAGGGTTTCCATTGGTCCTGTACATTGGTTCAGGGAATAAATTGATGCACACTTTCACTCATTCAGAGTGCAGAGATTCCTGTTTGAACTGTTAAAAAGGAAATATAAAGATAATAGGATAAGAAAGGAAATAATGGCACATGCTGCAGTATAGGTTCCAAAATAGAGTCACAACAAGAAACTTGTTCAAAAGTTTCAATCATTTTTATCTGCTTATGTGCATTTTACTGTAAACACTTTGCTAGAAACCTTACCGGTCACTATTGGAGAGTTTCTTGCCATCTAGCTCCCATGTTATTTCAGGTGTTGGATTACCAGAGGCAATGCATTTTAGAAAGACAGATGGACCAGGCTGTAAAGTGTCCTCTGGGAATGAATAGCGTAACTGGGGAGGTTCAACTGAAAATTAGAATGCTTTTAGAAACAATAAAAACAGAATAACATGTAATCATACATTTAGTAAATTTGACTTACACCTTCCACCAAGTTTTAATTCTGCACTTGCTTCAGCACTTTCTTGATCATTCCTAATGAAACATTGATACATTCCCTTGTCTTCCTTCTTAACAGATTCAATTGTTAGGATTGGTTCTTTATGATTAAGTGGTTTACCATCTTTCAACCAGCTAATAGTTTTAATTGGATTTCCTTCAAAGTTACATTTAAATGTAGCTGGCCGTCCAAAATCTACAGTCTGAGTCTGCGGTTCAACACTTGCTGCAAGTGGAGCTGGAAACATAATAAATTTATTACTAATAAAATGAAACAGTTACTATTCTTTCACATTTACCCTACACATCTCTGAGAGAGGCACATGGTTTTACTAGATACCAGGCAATTAACATCATTGATAAAGATAGGTCTTCTGTGGAGATATGATAATGTGTACAGAGTTGTATTTAGTTTTTTGGAAATTCAGTCAGACTGCTGTATGTACAAAAATTGACAAATCGTATTTACTCATGAACTAAAATTTGCTAACCCGATGCTACTGAGAGTGTGAATGTTATTTCTGTGATGACACAAAAAATGTGAAAAAGGTAAATGTATCTCTATTTACTTTATTAAATATTTGAAATATATTACTTCACTGTAGGAATGGTTTCTATGTATTACCTGTGACAGTAAGGACTGTCTCCACACTTTCTCCTCCAACAGAGTTGTTTACAACACACAGATATTTTCCAGAATCATCCACTTTGGCCTCCTTGATAATCAATGTCCCACTGACTTGTTTGACACGCTCATCCAAAATTACTGGTTGTTTACGGGTTGTCCCATCTATATACTTGTACCACCTGCAACAAAGGAGGATTTATTTAAAGCCACACATTTATTATTTCACTACTTTAAACATATTTTTGTCAGTCACTACAGTGAAATGTTATTGATATAATATAAGAATTCAGATACAATTGTTAATTTTTGTATTACAGAAGTGTAAGCAAATGCATAACCATTTGACAATTCATTATGTTTCAAACAGAGAGGGTACAGACATATGCAACACTGATAAACTGGAATTCGTATGTGAAGTAGAGTAATGTGCTACAGTACAGCATCACATACAAAGCCCTGAAAATTAATGTCTCTCTTGTCCACCTACAGCTTCTTAGGAATATTTAATTGAACAAGTGTGCCTTAATAATAAGCCACCAAGGAGGTTCTGACGATTCATTACATTCTTATATCTGGACTTAATTTTAAACTGATTGTATATTGTGTTAACGTAAATACAATTCAGGAAACACCTGCATTTTCATCTGAACGGCATTAGAAGACTGCTTACAGAAAGGATCAGGCATCAATAACTACTACCACAGCCAGATTCAATTTGGTCGTATCCTCATGATTCAAAAATAAGTATTTTACAGTTTTACTTAATAATATTATCATACAAACCTAATATATATAGCAATATTGTACTGTGTGTAACAGAATACATGTAACATAGAACACCAAGAACATACAGTACATGCACAGTACATAATGGTAACTGCAAACAGCATACAATTAAAAACCTTTGCTGATGCCCAGCAGATATTTTTTTGTTCTTTTGGTACTATGTTAAAATGAGCTATTCACCAGAATCAACAAACAGACAAAATCAATTCGCATATAAGTGCCCTATTCCAGACTAATTTTTATTTATTTATCAAATGCCCTTTCTATCCAATTTTCTGTACATTTTAAATCCAATATCCTAATTTCATTTTTTATGCTTGTGTATTGTGTGTGGAGTATGTTTTGGTACAGCAGTTACTGCACATATTAAAACCTGTATACGAAAACATAATGACACTGGTCAATGCTGTCTCAGTTTCTTTGATTTCCTTGACTGAAAAATGACTTCAGCAGATCATTTCCTTTACAGCTATCATCCTCAGAAAAATAGCTGGAAAGGTTGCAATGCAACTGAAAGTATTTTGTACAGAATGAAAAATGTATTTCCTGTTTGAGCTATTTTTGATTAGTTTCATGCCAACAAATGGGAATCACAATGCAAAATATTAGGTGTAAATGTTAGATGCAGAAGTGTAAGATAATCAATAAGGCTAACAATAATGGAAAGATGAAAGAAAATTATCAATTAACTATGATAAGAAGAACAATCACTACCTCAGAATCAAGAGTCATTACAGTAAAGTAGTTCTAAATTTTTATCTTCCTTTGGAGGCACTTCTCGCTTTCTCCCAGAGGTAAGATACTGCGTGAAGAGTTTGACAGAGCACTGAAAGACCTGAGTCAAAACAAGGCCCCCGGAATAGACAACATTCCATTAGAACTACTGACGGCCTTGGGAGAGCCAGTCATAACAAAACTCTACCAGCTGGTGAGCAAAATGTATGAGACAGGTGAAATACCCTCAGACTTCAAGAAGAATATAATAATTCCAATCCCAAAGAAAGCAGGTGCTGACAGATGTGAAAATTACAGAACTATCAGTTTAATAAGTCACAGCTGCAAAATACTAACACGAATTCATGACAGACTAATGGAAAAACTGGTAGATGCGGACCTCGGAGCGTATCAGTTTGGATTCCGTAGAAATGTTGGAACACGTGAGGCGATACTGACCTTACGACTTATCTTAGAAGAAAGATTAAGAAAAGGCAAACCTACATTTCTAGCATTTGTAGACTTAGAGAAAGCTTTTGACAATGTTGAGTGGAATACTCTCTTTCAAATTCTGAAGGTGGCAGGAGTAAATTACAGGGAGTGAAAGGCTATTTACAATTTGTACAGAAACCAGATGGCAGTTATTAGAGTCGAGGGGCATGAAAGGGAAGCAGTGGTTGGGAAAGGAGTGAGACAGGGTTGTAGCCTCTCCCTGATGTTATTCAATCTGTATATTGAGTAAGCAGTAAAGGAGACAAAAGAAAAATTCGGAGTACGTATTAAAATTCATGGAGAAGAAGTAAAAACTTTGAGGTTCGCCAATGACATTGTAATTCTGTCAGAGATAGCAAAGGACTTGGAAGAGCAGTTGAACGGAATGGACAGTGTCTTGAAAATAGGATATAAGATGAACATCAACAAAAGCAAAACGAGGATAATGGAATGTAGTCAAATTAAATCGGGTGATGCTGAGGGAATTAGATTAGGAAATGAGACACTTAAAGTAGTAATGGAGTTTTGCTATTTAGGAAGTAAAATAACTGATGATTGTCGAAGTAGAGAGGATATAAAATGTAGACTGGCAATGGCAAGGAAAGCGTTTCTGAAGAAGAGAAATTTGTTAACATCGAATATAGATTTATGTATCAGGAAGTCATTTCTGAAAGTATTTGTTTGGAGTGTAGCCATGTATGGAAGTGAAACATGGACGATAACTAGTTTGGACAAGAAGAGAATAGAAGCTTTTGAAATGTGGTGCTACAGAAGAATGCTGAAGATTAGATGGGTAGATCACGTAACTAATGAGGAGGTATTGAATAGGATTGGGGAGAAGAGAAGTTTGTGGCACAACTTGACTAGAAGAAGGGATCGGTTGGTAGGACATGTTTTGAGGCATCAAGGGATCTCAAATTTAGCATTGGAGGGCAGCGTGGAGGGTAAAAATCGTAGAGGGAGACCAAGAGATGAATACACTAAGCAGATTCAGAAGGATGTAGGTTGCAGTACGTACTGGGAGATGAAGCAGCTTGCACTGGATAGAGTAGCATGGAGTGCTGCATCAAACCAGTCTCAGGACTGAAGACGACAACGACAACAACAACAACAACAACAACAACATGAAAAAAACAGTAAAAATTTTGTCTTACTCATGTGATTTATTCAAAGAAAATTATGCGCTTTCTTATTCATGACATATAACCAATTTTTTACTAGGAAGCTATCTATAATCATTTTTTGACGCACCATAATCGTCAAATAAATTTGTAGTGCAAGATGCCACTGCTTCATTAGAGTGATGTACGATGCAACCAGTTCCCATGCTTTCAATATTTTTCTTACTGTGCCAAAAGATTGTTGTTGTTTTGTTGCACTCCGTCTGCAGGCCACAAGTGGCCCATCAGGTCCATCCGACCGCCGAGTCATCCTCAGTTGAGTATGCGTATAGGAGGGGCGTGTGGTCAGCACACGACTCTTCCGGTCGTTATGATGGTTTTCTTTGACCGGAGCCTCTATTATTCGGTCGAGTAGTTTCTCAATTGGCATTACGAGGCTGAGTGCACCCCGAAAAGTGGCAACAGCACATGGCGGCCGGATGGTCACCCATCCAAGTGCTGGCCATGCCCATCAGCACTTAACTTCGGTGATTTCACGGGAACCAGTGTATCCACTGTGGCAAGGCCATTGCGTGCCAAAAGATTGCTGCTTTGATTTTGCCGCCTCCTCCTCTGCCTCTGAAGGACTCCTCTCCACAACTTCCTGCTGTGAAACACACTCTAACTCCATAATCTTGCTGGTCATTTCTTGGCTGTGCTCTTCCACAAGCTTATCAATATCATTGTTATCCACTACTAGTCCTATTCTCTTGGCTAAAGACACAGTCTTGTTGACTACAGGCTCCATAGGTAGTGACTCAAATGCCTCAGGGTCATGTTTGACAACATACTACAGAAAAAGCTTCTTCCATGCAGAGGTGAAAGTTCTCTCGGTAATCCTCCCCATGCCTTTTCGATCATCTTAATGCAGGCAAGGATTTTGAAGTGATATTTCCAAAACTCTCTTGAGAGTGAGATTGGTAACTTCAGTCAACTCAAAGCAATGCACAAAGAATGCTTTAATGTAAACCTTCTTTTAAGTTAGAAATAATCTTCTGGTCCATTGTCTGGAGCAACAGAGTGCTGTTGGGAGGTAGAAATTGGATCTTGATGAATTGAAATTCTTCAAGGAGGTGGTCTTGCAGGCCTGGAGAATGGGCAGGGGTGTTGTCCATAACAAGCAAGACGTGGATTGGCAGATTCTCCTAAGGACCAAACACTTCACTTCACTAATTGAATTACAATAAAGATCACATGTCACCCAAGCCTTGCTTGTTGGACTTAAAAACATCATATTTAATCTGCTCTTCTGGATTTTGTACTTCTTGAAGGCTCGTGAAGTTTCTGAATGGTAAACAAGCAGCAGTTTCATTTTAAAATTTCTACTTCCCCTGACACAGACTAGCAGTGTGAAATGGTCTTCCATTGGCTTGTGATAGGGCAATGCATTCTCCTCTGCTGCTTTGGCATCTTTTCCCAGAACAGGCCCATCTCATCACAATTAAAAACCTGTTGCAGCAGATAACCTTCAGAATCTACGAGCATCTTGAAGTTGCCGATGGAGTTCTCTGCTGCCTTTGTGTCAGAACTGGCTGTTTCATCACGTTTCACAAGGCTGTGGATGCCGGTTCTTCTCTTAAACTTCTCGACCCACCCACAGCTTCCCTTAAACACTTCTTTGGCTGCTGCTGATGATCTTGGCATCTTCTTGCAAAGACAGCAAAAATCGTTCTCACCTCCTCAGAAATTATGTTCTCATTTGCAGTGTCCTCTTGCAATTGCTTTTCATTTATCCATATAAGGAGCAACCTTCTGACATCATCCAGAATACAAAACTGTTATTTAGATACCCTTGTCACTCCCTTTGAAGTATCTATCTCCCCTTGTTCTTGTTCTTGAGGACAGTGGAAACAGATGATGTAGACTGATTGTATATGCATGCTAAATCAGTAACGTTCTCACCTGGTTCTCACTTTTTAATGATTTTAAATTTCATTTGTAAGGTCATTTTCTTTCTTTTATGGTCGTCTTCCTGCAGATTTATCTTCAGGGACATTTCTATGAAGGTTATTAAAATTAGCATACAAAAAACACTGTGTGAGAAAAATGGGTGGTCACAAGCTGCATAAGATGGTACCAGAAAGAACACTAAACCCAGACCGCAGTATATGCTAAAGACATTGTCCATATGCCGCTGCCGACAATGAAAGGTGTTCATATTATTGAATGTTTCTGCCACCGTGCATGAATGGATGATGACATCACATTAAATCATTGTCACTCGTTATGCGAAACATCGCTTATTAAGTGAGTCATTGTCTTACAATTTGTTTTGCTCATTATCTGAATTACGTGGTATGAGAGTTGCTCATTCAGCGAAGTCCCATTGTACTCTGTAAACATATTATTCCATGAAGTTTCTCGCATTTCTTTTTGCATTACTGTCTCCTGTAATTTCATATTAGCAAGTATGAATAACCCTTTTCATCTTATATTTTGTCTGAAGTATATCTATGAAAAATAGAAATAAACTCTGCTAATAATAAGTAAATAAATAGTAATGTACCACAATGATTGGACTCCTTCAAAATATAAGAGAAATGTGTTACCAGAAATTCCATTACACATAATTTGCAAAATTCATTTTTTTATTCCTATTCCTGTGTGTTCCACCTGAAGTTTAAAAGAGTAAGAAAAATGGTTGCTTCTTTCATAAGAAAGTTGAAACAGAAGGAACATACAGAAATTTAAACATAATTTTTTAAAATTTGAATGCTTCATAGGCTTTGATATTTTATGAAGCAAACAAAAATGCTTTATTACAAAGTGAACTGAGCACAGAACCAACTGAAATAGTTAGTGTAAGGGAAGAAATCAAAATACACCGAACTACACAGTTTAGAACCATGGCTGATCATGGTACTGCAAAACAGTTTAAATGTTTTCAAAGTTTAACACTAATATCTCTACTATTCCCTGACACCTGCACACTGGAGGTGGGAGGGGGAGGGGACATGCTCAATTCACAAACTCACAAATAACCACTATTAATGTTACTGTCCTCTCCAGATACCATGGAGAGGACAGTGGCAATTTGTGTGTAACTTATACATGTATCAATGTGTGTGTGTTTATTTCTTCAGCTGACAAGGATTTTCTCTGAAGGCTCACAATATCCAATAGTCTACTTTCAAATGTACCTGTCTGCTGCTCAATGCCTTCTCTATGTGGTGACAAGCAGTCTATCCTAATTCATACTGTATTGTAGTTACGAAAAAAAGAGTTAACAGCAAAAATCACTGGTGACAAAAGGTTATACTTTCTTGCAGTTCCATATAATGATTTAAAGGTGGGTTTTTTCCTCTTAAGTTAACAAGCATTTTACAAACAAATAAATCAGGTTGAAAGTACAGAATGTGAAGTACAATGCAAAACAATGGCAACAAAGTGGTCGGATTACCCATCAATCAAATTATAATATTAAATATGAAGCAGGAATCTGAAAAACCTCTACAATTTGTACCACTACACAATGCAAGCATCACATCATCTGCCAGGTGAAATACTGATTTCTCTGTTGATAACAATGTATACCACTGTTCACTCACCACCCAAAAATTGTAAGTTGTCCGTTTAACTGAAGTTTGCATTTTCTAAATCTTCTTTCATAAAAAGTACTTTCCAATTAAACAATGTCCTTAAGTGATCAAATTATTAATTTTTGCTACATCACAGACACCAGCTTTATTTTTTCATTAATACTACATTTTTTAAACAATCATCATACAAATTTTGTTGCCAATTGTTAATATAACTTCGGTGTTAGATTAAGCTCTTTGCATGGAAATGACTCTCCCCCCCCCCCCCAAAAAAAGCTAATTATACTTAACAATGAGTCACTTAAATGTGCCACATCCATATAAAACAAAAAAACCGAAATTTCCTATACGCTTACCGATATATGGGAACTGGGAATCCCTGAGCTGCACAAAAATCTACAAATATAGCACCGACTTTAACCTCCTTAATGTCAATGACTTTGGTATTAACCCTGGGGCGGACAGCTCCATTTGGCTCTGAAAAATCAAATTGTTCTTCTGACTGGAGATGATGAACAAAAGCAAGGGAATCCTACTGATTATCAAGGAAAAACGATAGCAAATAATTGGAACAGATTACACTGTGTGTACTCCAGATTTTGTTAACTACACATTTTATTGTTTGTGCTCTAAATTACAAAATAATTTTGTTAACCAGAAGACATAATGAGAGTTTGATAGAAAACTTTCCATTTAAGAGCTTAGGAAGCAACTGTGAAAAAAATAAAATATAAAAATCTCCAAGTTTACATATAATACTCCCAAAATATTACCAACATGTTAAGCTGTGAATTTCCAGTTGAGATTGGCATAAAACTTATGTGTAATTAACACAGGGCTTGTACCACAGAAAACTTCAACTGAGACTTTTTTCTGTCCTTATTTTTGATTGCACTTTTATTTCTCTTTTCCCCAAATCTATCTTTACTTCTCACTCTAGACTGAAGCTCGCACAGTTCTAGCCAATGTACCACCTCTGACCTAATCTCTCTGATGACGTGCCCTTTATTTTTGTCAATCATGAGCTCACTGCCCCTCTTCAACTTTGGGTATGATAGAACTGCCCTTACTTTTAACCTCTTCCAAGAAATCCCTTTCTCTTATGCAATAAAGAAAGTGTTAGAGGTAGGTAGTGCCTTTCTCTTTTATTTGTGTCTCTTGCCAGTACAACACATTTTGCCTACTAAAGGTAAATATTGACCACCAACTCTGTCACACAATTTAATACTAGACATGTGTCACAGAGACCTTCGGGAAATAAATTTTAAAAAAATACAATTGCTTCTATCTATATTATACATATGTAATCATCAAACTGCCTTCAGAATGCGGGAAATAAGTATTCAGGAGTAAAGACAAAAGGATAGCTTAGACTGAGAGAAATAATTAAAAAGCCTGATTGAGGGTATTACCACAGGAATTTCCTATTTGTTCTAGAACATTTTCATTTTGTAAAATGAATTTCCTAACTTGAAATCAGTAATGAACCTAAATGTCCAAGCAATACATTATATCAATTAATTTTATTTTATTTTATTTTTATTGAGAGAACAACAGAGAGAATATTTACAGTTCATATTCTGGACAGATTGGATTTTCCTTCCATAATTAGAGTAACAATTCTTTGTAGTTAACCAGACATTTTTTTTATTTTTTAAGGAAGCATTTTTCCTTACCGATAAACAGGAACAGGGAACCCTGAGCAAGGGCATAGGCCAACGAAACTAGTCCCTAATAAAATATCCTTAAATTCTACTATTTTTGTTGTAACTTTAGGTCGGACAGCTCCTGTAGGTTCTGAAACAACATTTCAAAAATCTCATGTAGAACCTATCTGTCATACAACAAAAAATGCTGCAATAAAATTTGTCACAGAAGGAGTATCTATTTTTCACCCACTAAAACAGAAACAATTTTAATTGGCCTGAAAGATACACAAATTTAAAATTATGCTTGAATCCCTAGCACTCAAAAGTATATACCATTTCTTTAATTGGGATAAATATGGGAACAAGAAATGGAAAAGTGATAAAGGTAAAGAAAAGTCCATATAAATGTTGGATTAGGAATGCCACCAACTGTATTTATTATCTGTTTCTTTGATTAAGTACCTGTGCACATACTCTTTTCTCTTCCTGTAATCCCAACTTCCTCTGGATAAAGGGTGGTCTGTATCCTTACGTTCCTCAATTTTTCCATGTTCATAAACTAGCAATACTGCTGTTACCATAACATTAATTGCTCACAGGCATTTCAGAATCAGGATGATTTGGCTGCAGATTTACAGCACAAAATACAGCCCAGTAGGTGAATGGGTGTGAAATGTTTAACATCACACATTATCAAACAAAGATGGTCACTATACATTTATTTGGAGCCAAGAAGAATTTCATATAACCCAAAAATTCTAGAGAAATATATAGTTGTAAAATGATACTGTCTCAAAAAACTGGAGTACTTCCACCAATCCCTATATGGGAATATACAAATGGATGTACGAGTGCAGGTTGCAGACACATGGCTCACAACATATGGAAGTTTTGGGCTGGCAGGAGTCGTTCTTAGACAGCCTAATGGTAAGGCAACTGTGAGAGGTAAGCGGGAAATCAGAGTTTGAGTCCCATTCCAGCACAATTCTTCATTGTTGTCATTCTATTACACAGCTGGGGTTGTCCATATTCGATACTGTGAATAAATTTCAAGTATTTTGTAGTAGCTGAAGTCGCCACATTGTCTGTTGGAAGGAACACTGCATCATACTTCTGAACAACACAGGTACTACAATATTGTATTTTGAAAAATTATGTCTATGATACAGCCTTTCAAGGACCTGATTACGTATTGTAATTCATTTTATAAGAAATAATACAAGTAATGAAAGGGTTAAATAAGCAAATCAAAAATCCAATTTCTGTGCCTACTATAGGAAAAAAACCTTCCCCTACTATATCTACAAAACCACCACTAATGATGCTTCATAAATAAAAGCAAATGCATCTATTGTAACACTGTCTTAAGCTGCAGTACTCTCAAGATAAAAAAAAAAATCCATACATATTATAAAAATAGATGTATGTATGTTTCTGTGTATGTATGTATGTATGTATGTCCCTCACCTCCTCCTAAACCACTGGAACAGTTTCAACAAAACTTCATACACATATACCTCACTGTCAAGCCAAAATCACTATGGCCGTCCGCGGTGGTCTAGCGGTTCTAGGCGCTCAGTCCGGAACTGCGCGACTGCTACGGTCGCAGGTTCAAATCCTGCCTCGAGCATGGATGTGTGTGATGTCCTTAGGTTAGGTAGGTTTAAGTAGTTCTACATTCTAGGGGACTGATGACCACTGCAGTTAAGTCCCATAGTGCTCAGAGCCATTTGAACTATGAGGGTAAGAACCAGCTATCTATCAAAGGGGTGGTGGTGGAGCTGAAAAAGAAGCTTAGCTCGCGATGCATGAATTTCCAGATTTTATGCACCCAGTATTCGAGAATGACAGCATTCATCAACTTGAACAAACTTGACACATAATTTCAAAACTTAAAAACATTTTTCTCACTGACAGTCTCTACAAAATGGTGGAAGGAAATAAGCTTATTGCTTACTTTTTCTGCTGTTTGTGCAATATCAGTACCACATGGGGCATGATGTTATAATTTATTACTTCTTTATTACTAATTGTACTCATGATACTTTTGCAGACTTTATACACATACAGCACTGAATGTAACTACAATAGTATATTATTATAGTATATGTAGTTCAGGAGACAGAACATCACAAAGAATGAGAGGCGTGAATAACTGCCACACTGTGCATGACATTTAAATTTATTACTTATTTGCTGCTAACTGTATTTTCAGCAAATTTTGCAACCAGCATCCATATATGTCACTGAATGTTCCTACAATATTATATCATTGTATGACACACAGTTCAAGAGACATGATGCAATAAACAACGAGATGTGCAAAAGCTCACACATTGAGCATGACTTTTAAATGTATTACTTCGCTGCTACTAATGCCATTCACAACACATTTTGCAACGAGCATCCATATATGATGCTGAATGTACCTACAAAATTATATCATTGTAGGATATACACTACATACTTCATGAGGTATGATGTCATAGATATTATCACAAGGCCAGACGCTTCATGGTATGGGCATGGGCACACAGCTATAAATAAATACCTGGGCAATACTGGGTTTCTCTGCTAGTAATAAATATATAATAGCTACTGCAAAAGATGGACATCCAAATGAACATACCTCATTTATATTACCTAGCACTTATATGTGTTTTAGTAACTGTTTACATATGTTGTACAGGATTGTAAAGTTCTCCTTTAATCCTTGCCAACAGTATTTTTATACAATACCAGATGAAGAAACAGCTATGGTAAGTTCTATGACTTGGCTTTGAGAGAGAGCTGTTGGTTCTGCACATGCTGCTTGGTTACAGAGTCAATGAGTCATATTCTCATATACAGAAATAATGTTGGAATTCTTGTGTTCTTCTTTGTGATAATTAGCACAGTGCACAATATTCGACATTATAATTAAAAAAAGTTAAATGATGTGTGTACATAAATGAAACAGAAATGAATGCTATCGAAAGCCTCACCAGTGTCATTGTCAACAAACTTGAATCAAACACAGAGAGAATAAATTTGTACACAGCAGCAGCTGACAGGTGTACAAGGACAGTAACAAAAATATCAGGTTTCAGAAACAGAGTTTTCATTTGGTAAAAAAAGAGAAAAAATAAGAAGAAATTATATTGTTTATTATTTTCCCTTACTAATAAACACTGAAGAAAATTAAATACAATAAGCATATTAGGAACAACTGAAAATGAAATTTCAAAACATCTGTCTCTTCACAGCTCTTTCTGTCCTGTGAATATTATATTGTTTATGTTCAGAAACTAAGTCAACCAATGTTACACATTACCAACAAAGAAAATGGTGGACAATACTTGCCTAAAATTAGGTACAGGAGATGCTTGACTCAAACACAAGATATCGCCTTCCAAATTCACTTTTAATGTCTTTTCTTGCAGTTTGCTTCCAGAAACTTTTGGGGCTACACTACTTGTTGGCTCTTTAAAATGCAAAAGACTCAGTATTATTAAACGAACGCAGTCTGGATTTTTAACTTATCACTTGAGATAGACAATGCATAGATTATCCAGCGTACTTATGTATGAAAATTGTGTTCTTATGTTTTCACTGTGTGAAAACACACTACATTTTTTTTCAGATTATAAGATTAGAGGTTAGGCCTCTGTTCATCATGTGAAACACCAGCATTAAAACAAAACAGATCATAAACCATAATCAGTCACAGTTTGGTTTGCTGTTATTCAATGTGGCACTTTGAACCTCAATACCTCACTGTCAGGGATAAGTTCAGTATATTAAATGTCATATCACATAATTTGATACACAGGCATAGTGCCATCTGTAAATTGTGGAAAGCTGTCAGCTTCGTTTCAATCAGTTACTGTTTGAGTTGCCACTGTAATCTCATCATCCCATCTGCTCTCCAATCTACTTGCCCAGCTCAGCAGTGATCACTTCTTTTTAAGGGATTATCAACTTCCAACAGTTCAACAAGTGTGGTCCGCCCTCTCAGTCACTACAAATATTCTTTCCACTAGTTTCTCATGTAATGAAAAATAATCAGTTTACTTTTGATACTGATAAATTTTCCTAAGGGTTTTCGTTGTACTTACACAACATATCTTCATTTTTATTATTCCATTTCACATATTTTCATTGTTATTCATGATAATTCAAGCTTAAATCAGTGACAGTGGGGAAATTTTTTCTCTGGTTTCATACAATGACACTGCAATATGTAAGCATGATAAATTCCAGTGATAGCAAGTTCTGTATGACATAACAAACAATAGTCTCAAGTACATGTAATGCCAATACATGGTTGAGTTTAAAAATAAAATCTGAGAAATTCAAATGTATCTGGGATTCCAGATGTTCAATGTGAATGGCAAACAGCAGGTGCTGCTCACAAAGTCCAGAATTTATAAAATATCTGAATAACTGGAAGAGAGCAAAGCATGTACAGATGCTGAATTGCTACAAGCCGAACTTCATAGTGTTCCTCATACACTGATAAGGAACATTTGGAACACATGGCCTTGTGAGGGGGTGTGCATGCTGCCACCTGAGAGAATAGGTGAAAAATTTGACTCCTAGGTTTCTCTTGATGCTACAAATCATTTAACAATTCAAGAAACTATGACAATTGTATGATTCAGAAACCTTCATGATGGATAATAACACAAATGTAGCCAGCTATTGTTTTAGAACAATATCAAAATCTGTAAAGATAAAATTCCTCCAAAAGCTTCAAGTCATATGCTCCAAACATACAACCCTAACAGCCTGATATTCAAGCTACATTATCTCCTGCATGAAGCTTACAACTACTTCCCTTGTCTGATTCATTAAGATCTGATCCTAAAGGCGCAAGATAAATCTACAATATGTACACAGTTCATTAATGTTTTAGTGTTAAGTGCTTAAATACTTGCCTAAAATTTGGGACAGGGTATCCTTGGCTCATACAAAGAATTGCACCTTTGTGCCCAGTATGTAACAGTTTTGACTGAAGCTTATCACCTGCTAGTTTTGGTGCAACACTGTTTGTAGGTTCTGAGAATAGATGAACATTTTTAGACTCAACATCTTCATCATGAGAGAACTATGTTGCCTGAATGTTGAGCAACTGATTTATATGAAAGAAAAGTGTAAAATGTTTTGAAAAACCATCTTCCCAAGTGAAATAATCAACTTCCACGGATGAAATGAAATGTAAGAAAGAAAAATCCATTCTTTCAAATTGTGCACTTTTATTATTAGATAGATTACCATTGCCATGTTTCAAAAAGAAGAACATGATTAAGCAATATCATTTCAAACTAATCAGTATATACACTTCATGTTGCAAGTACATTTTTTTAAACAGTTTGTATTACTTATCACAAAATTTCAGAAGCATATTCCACTGCTAGTTTTCTCTTTATTGACCTGTTTGTTATTCAAGTATCCCATATTATCCCTCAATCATGATTTGATCTCACATTAAGAATGCTTTATCCTAGCTTTCACATTACTGTTTATTAATAACCTTTAATTCCTGATGTTGTTACACCTTTCTCTGTCTTCCTTTACTTATCTTCTTCTGAAAATCTAGATTCTTGTTTTTCATTTGAAAAACAGGTATTTGATTCACAATATCATCTGTGAAGCATATTCTGTTGACATAAACTGTTAACAAAGCTTTTCTAGGATTGAACTTTTAAACTCGTCATACCCATTAGCCTTTAATTGTTCTTTGTGCATCAATTCATAATTCTCTTGAACAGCTGGCAGACAATTCTTAAATATTTCATCGATAAGAGTAACAGGTAGTAAATTTTCTAAAGAAAAACACGGGCCACAGGAGGCCATAATATTCCTTATTAATTGTGCAATTGGCCGATTTGAACATTTATGACATTTTCAGATACATGTGGATTACAATCACATGATTTATCACCTTAGATGTGGCACATAAATTAACTTATTGTTCCATACATGAGGCCAAATTTTACATAGCCCATATACAACATAACATGTGGATGAAACCATGTTGTGTACAAACTATGTAAAATGTGGCCTTACATATAGAAAAATAATTGATTTACATGCCAAATATACTTTGATAAATCATGTAATGGTTATCTGAATATGCTTGAAAGCAACAAGCATCGAAAAGACAAACATCAAAAACAGCTGACCACACAGTTAATAATGAATATTACAGCCTACATAGACTGTACGAACTTCCAGTATGGTGGAATAATGTACGTTAACAACTCCTGTTAAGTGCTACAACAGAAAACCAGCCAAAGCTGCACATGGTATTTCTGGAAACACAATTTTGACTATCTGTTATCATGATCTGAAAATGGGTCCCAGTCCAAAACTAGCCATCAAGTGAATAAATAAGTTAAATTCCCAGGCCAAAACTAGTCGTCAAGTGTATAAAAAAGTGAAATTTATAACTCTGGTTGGCTTTGTGTTCTACTACTATAGACAATGTTTCCATTTACAAAAAAGTTTTTAGAGTTTGTGGCCTCACACGAAAACAAAATAAATGAGGAAGTTAACTGATAGGGGAAAGCTTACAGAATCACATAATACAATTACATGTATCAATTTTTCTTCTTATGGGCGAGACTATTAACAAACTAAATTCCTTTCATCAAAGAAAAATGATGAATGACTTAGTATTAGCAATTGGGCAGAATTTTTCAACATAGTGAATGAAAGAAAAAATCTTATAAAACTTTAAACAAAAAAGAATTTGCTGTGAAATAAAAACAAAACAACTACTAAATTACAGGAATTCTTCAATAGTGCCCACTTCTGTACATCTGTGAAATCAAAATCTGCTACTGGACAACATCCAGTATCATGCTGTGCTCCTCCACCCTGTGTATTGTAACAAGCTTGGATCACCCTTGGCCTGCTATCCACAATGTGGTAGAGACACTGCTGCTCAAGTCTGCCCACTCACTGACGGCGGCCTTCCTGAGGTCATCCAACGTGTGAGGAGGTTTCCTGCAGTGGTGCACTGCCAGTTAAGACAGGCAGCAGGCATGCTCAATCGGGCCTGTACCTGCAGATATTACAGGCTGATGCTTGTCTCCTGAAGGAGGAGTTCACATGGCATGTAATGCAATGTCATCTTGAAAGTTAATGGTAGGGTTGGAATATTGGCAGAGGGATCATTTCCCAATACTGTATACCCCTCACATTAGTCTCGATAGCAGTGAGCGAAGTATGATATATGGATATCAGCCTAATCCTACCTGGCCTCCACCACATTCTCCTATGACAATCAACAGTATCCACACATAGCCTGCAGTCAGTGGTGAAGAGAACCTGATGCTTATTTATTTATCACATGAAATTTTTAAAAGTCACATTTGTGAACATAAACTAAGGATAAAATTCATAAAGAAACATCTAGATTACAAATTTAGTTAACTGGACTATCAATCCTCTTCAAGCAGTCATCAAATTGTCCTGTGCAGGCCCTTACTGAACATGACTGCATTATATGCAGGATTATCTGCTTTTGTGTTCTAAACTCATATATCAGAGATGTGTTTTAGTTTCCATTTAGACACTGAATCCATACATTTGCCATGCTTGGATCTAACTTGATATTATTTACTTTTTTAAGCATGTATGATCCACAAATTTTGGTTTCCTAGAGCAGAGTTGTTTAATATACATGTAAGCTGAGAACAAATTAAAAGGATGCTGTTGATTGTTTCAATTTTTTCTAAGTCCTATAAGAGGTGCTTGTTGCCCTTGCAGTTATGGTGGAGGTACATGGCTTAGAACTGGTAGCCAGAAGGTGGCAGTGCTATCAATCAAACTTGAAATCATTCTCACAGTGGTATTTAGCTCAATGTCTTTTTTCTTGGTGTAGGGGTTGCAAAGAAAGATTGTCCCATCAGAACCTGGATGGCACTGAGCAGCCCATCACTTATGGTTTCAAAACTCTTTCCACAGCTTCCTCCATGGGGTGATGTTCCTCCTCATTACTGACCATAACCCATTGGTTTTATTGTTTGGCCTGCGTTCTGAGCTGCCATATAGAACTGGCCACCAGTTGCAGTGGCTGGCCCTCTTTCTCAGTAACTATTCTTATGACACTCATAACTGCTCCACCACCAGCATTCTAATGCTGATGCACTTTCACAGTTATCAGTGGAGACCGATCCGGAGTTCGACCGGCAAGAGGCTCTCGTGTCCACATTGGATGATGCCTTGCAGAAATCCCTGCCGGATTTTCTGTTGACAGCATGAGAGATCACAACTGCAATGATTGCTAACCAACTTTTCTGGAAAATTGTTTCAGCAATACAGATGGGTTGACCAGAACATGTCTCATCAGGTGCAAATCCAGCGCTGCATACTATTTTCTCCTCCGGACTCAATTCAACATTGTCAGACAGTCCCCAAGCTTGCCACACAAGAGCAATGTTGTTGCACGATTGTCTCCCTGGCATTGCATCCTCGCAAACTTCAGTTGCCGCATGCAACACACTGTAGTATGACTCACATCAAGACAATGGCACGGTGTCTTGTCTGCTAGCTGGAAATCAATTGTGGCATGAAAGAGCTGTTATGGGCTTGTGGGGTTTGTGCTCAGAACCCGGCTGCACCACCATGCCAGTTCTCTCCACAGCCGGGAGAGAGAGCACAGAGATTTCATAGGAAGCATTTGGTTGCTCGCAATCAATGCATTGTCGAATTTTCTGTACACAGACAATATGTCATATGTCATCCACATTATCAACTGACACTGTCTGTGTATTGCCCTTCATTTTTGTCTCTAAGGGATAAACTAGGACCCTTGAGTCTGATAATCATAGGCAGCTTATGCCACCCGAGTTTGATGCCTTTTCCATCCACAATGGTAGTCAGCATTTGACTACTACCCCACTTCACATGGTTTCTGATGTGGAGATGGAGCACTTTATGCGTACATTCAAGACCCAGATGAAGAAGTTCATATGTGCCTCTTTCAGTGATGATGCACTGTTGACCTTTCTTGCTACATACTGGGCAACACCCGTCAGTGCGTGAATCCCAGAACAACGTTTTGCATTGGCACCATCCACAGCATCCCCTGGATTTGTTGCACCCTGAGTCACATGCCACGGATCACCATGGTCTGCCACATTTTCCTCTGGGCTGTTTGGGCCCAGTCCTTCAGCCAGTGGCTGGGGCGCCTGCCTGGTATCAAGGTGGGCACACAAAGATCAAAAGTTGTTTGTGGGGAATGCTGGGGGAGCAGCTGACTTATCATGCTAATCAGTTGCACCCATGCCCTGTTGGATCATTACTGCTACTTCCAGTTGGCTGAGCGCCAGAGTTGATTGCGATGTTGTTCCTGGAGTGAGCTCCCACTTGTAGCAGCATGCCTCATGTTGCCACCCCCTCTGCTTTCTTCCCTTCACCTGCATCCTCGGGCCCTGGTGTGGCTTGTGCCTCTCTCTGCTATGCTGGAGCCCATTGATTTTGACTCACCCTCCCTTCTGCATACTCTCCCTTTGTTTATGCAATTTTCTCACAGGCACCAGTAGATCCATTGTTGCCACAGACTTTGTGTCCTTCTACCCTTTCAGTGAAGTTGGCAGCATCTGTACTGCCTTCTTCAGCTGTCAGTCCACTATCAGATTCAACGGCAGTCTCTCCAGTTCTGCACCGGAGGTCACGACGCTAGGCTGGCCATTTTTGTTCCTATGCAGCCTTTTCAGGGGTGAGAGATCTACTATCCCCATCAGCAGATGTCCTGATGGAGATATATGAACAGGCATGGAGTATCTCAGGAACCTGCCACAGAGAGCACACAGGTGCTGGTGTTTACTTGCGAGTGGCAGTAAGAGAGGAAGGGCAGTGCTCCTGCTGAGTTAGACCACTATGGACTTAGCCCAGCATTTGTGCCAAGAGTTGTTGTGAGTTCAGTCATTAGCCACCCACACCAGCTGCATGCCAGGATATTGTAGTGCTTGTATCACCGTGGGTTTGGGTGCTCGACTTCTCATAGTTCGATTCACATGGACTGTTAGTTCTGTTCGTAGGGTTCTGTTGTCCGATTGTTACCAAGTCACTGCCAGCCTGTGAAGTGCCACACCAGTCATGTCGAATAGGGGTGTTATCACATCTAATGCAAATACTTAACTGAAAATGACCCTTTGAGGATTGTTGACCAAGTGGACAATGTGCATTACATAGCCCCACTGAGAAAGGTGGTTCGCTTCAACTCCATTACACAGGTAGAAATTTCCTGTGATCACAAAGATATTTAGAAAGAGGTTTCTGAAAACCCTTTTTCAGCAGTTTATTATTATTATTATTATTATTATTATTGTTGTTGTTGTTGTTGTTGTTGTCTTCAGTCCTGAGACTGGTTTGATGCAGCTCTCCATGCTACTCTATCCTGTGCAAGCTGCTTCATCCCCCAGTACCTACTGCAACCTACATCCTTCTGAATCTGCTTAGTGTACTCATCTCTCGGTCTCCCTCTACGATTTTTACCCTCGACGCTGCCCTCCAATGCTAAATTTGTGATCCCTTGATGCTTCAAAACATGTCCTACCAACCGATCCCTTCTTCTAGTCAAGCTGTGTCACAAACTTATCTTCTCCCCAATCCTATTCAATACCTCCTCATTAGTTACGTGA
The DNA here is from genome assembly GCF_023897955.1 of Schistocerca gregaria. Lineage (NCBI taxonomy): Eukaryota > Metazoa > Arthropoda > Insecta > Orthoptera > Acrididae > Schistocerca > Schistocerca gregaria. The sequence continues at coordinate 39,761,621 of NC_064925.1, read as the reverse complement.
TCTATCCACCTTGTCTTCAGTATTCTTCTGTAGCACCACATTTCGAAAGCTTCTATTCTCTTCTTGTCCAAACTAGTTATCGTCCATGTTTCACTTCCATACATGGCTACACTCCAAACAAATACTTTCAGAAACGACTTCCTGATACATAAATCTATATTCGATGTTAACAAATTTCTCTTCTTCAGAAACGCTTTCCTTGCCATTGCCAGTCTACATTTTATATCCTCTCTACTTCGACCATCATCAGTTATTTTACTTCCTAAATAGCAAAACTCCTTTACTACTTTAAGTGTCTCATTTCCTAATCTAATTCCCTCAGCATCACCCGATTTAATTTGACTACATTCCATTATCCTCGTTTTGCTTTTGTTAATGTTCATCTTATATCCTCCTTTCAAGACACTGTCCATTCCGTTCAACTGCTCTTCCAAGTCCTTTGCCGTCTCTGACAGAATTACAATGTCATCGGCGAACCTCAAAGTTTTTACTTCGTCTCCATGAATTTTAATACCTACTCCGAATTTTTCTTTTGTTTCCTTTACTGCTTGCTCAATATACAGATTGAATAACATCGGGGAGAGGCTACAACCCTGTCTCACTCCTTTCCCAACCACTGCTTCCCTTTCATGCCCCTCGACTCTTATTACTGCCATCTGGTTTCTGTACAAATTATAAATAGCCTTTCGCTCCCTGTATTTTACCCCTGCCACCTTTAGAATTTGAAAAAGAGTATTCCAGTCAACATTGTCAAAAGCTTTCTCTAAGTCTACAAATGCTAGAAACGTAGGTTTGCCTTTTCTTAATCTTTCTTCTAAGATAAGTCGTAAGGTCAGTATTGCCTCACGTGTTCCAACATTTCGACGGAATCCAAACTGATCCTCCCCGAGGTCTGCATCTACCAGTTTTTCCATTCGTCTGTAAAGAATTCGCGTTAGTATTTTGCAGCCGTGGCTTATTAAACTGATAGTTCGGTAATTTTCACATCTGTCAGCACCTGCTTTCTTTGGGATTGGAATTATTATATTCTTCTTGAAGTCTGAGGGTATTTCGCCTGTCTCATACATCTTGCTCACCAGCTGGTAGAGTTTTGTCATGACTGGCTCTCCCAAGGCCGTCAGTAGTTCTAATGGAATGTTGTCTACTCCGGGGGCCTTGTTTCGACGCAGGTCTTTCAGTGCTCTGTCAAACTCTTCACGCAGTATCGTATCTCCCATTTCATCTTCATCTACATCCTCTTCCATTTCCATAATATTGTCCTCAAGTACATCGCCCTTGTATAAACCTTCTATATACTCCTTCCACCTTTCTGCCTTCCCTTCTTTGCTTAGAACTGGGCTGCCATTTGAGCTCTTGATATTCATACACGTGGTTCTCTTCTCTCCAAAGGTCTCTTTAATTTTCCTGTAGGCAGTATCTATCTTACCCCTAGTGAGATAAGCTTCTACATCCTTACATTTGTCCTCTAGCCATCCCTGTTTAGCCATTTTGCACTTCCTGTCGATCTCATTTTTGAGACGTTTGTATTCCTTTTTGCCTGATTCATTTACTGCATTTTTATACTTTCTCCTTTCATCAATTAAATTCAATATTTCTTCTGTTACCCAAGGATTTCTAGCAGCCCTCGTCTTTGTACCTACTTTATCCTCTGCTGCCTTCACTACTACATCCCTCAGAGCTACCCATTCTTCTTCTACTGTATTTCTTTCCCCTATTCCTGTCAATTGTTCCCTTATGCTCTCTCTGAAACTCTGTACAACCTCTGGTTCTTTCAGTTTATCCAGGTCCCATCTCCTTAATTTCCCACATTTTTGCAGTTTCTTCAGTTTTAATCTACAGGTCATAACCAATAGATTGTGGTCAGAGTCCACATCTGCCCCTGGAAATGTCTTACAACTTAAAACCTGGTTCCTAAATCTCTGTCTTACCATTATATAATCTATCTGATACCTTTTAGTATCTCCAGGGTTCTTCCACGTATACAACCTTCTTTCATGATTCTTAAACCAAGTGTTAGCTATGATTAAGTTGTGCTCTGTGCAAAATTCTATTAGGCGGCTTCCTCTTTCATTTCTTAGCCCCAATCCATATTCACCTACTATGTTTCCTTCTCTCCCTTTTCCTACACTCGAATTCCAGTCACCCATTACTATTAAATTTTCGTCTCCCTTCACTATCTGAATAATTTCTTTTATTTCATCGTACATTTCTTCAATTTCTTCATCATCTGCAGAGCTAGTTGGCATATAAACTTGTACTACTGTAGTAGGTGTGGGCTTCGTATCTATCTTGGCCACAATAATGCGTTCACTATGCTGTTTGTAGTAGCTTACCCGCATTCCTATTTTCCTATTCATTATTAAACCTACTCCTGCATTACCCCTATTTGATTTTGTGTTTATAACCCTGTAGTCACCTGACCAGAAGTCTTGTTCCTCCTGCCACCGAACTTCACTAATTCCCACTATGTCTAACTTTAACCCAGCATTGGTTTGGCATGGGGATGGCATGTCATTGTATTTCTCTGAACTGACTTCTCCAGACATTTTTACAGGGAGCAGTGGTCTAATATAAGCTCCAAAACACAGTGAAACTTGACATTTTCCACATGGTGGAGAGAAGTAATAAGTGACAGATTAGTACATCCTGTAAACTGAACCTGAGATCTACAGCCTGGTACTTTAGTAATGAGGCATTGAGCCTATAAATTTACAAATGTGGAAATGAATGGAGAATGTCAAGATATCCAAATTCTTCCTGCACTCATCAAAACTGGTGTAGCATGTCTTGCCATACTAATTCATCATATAATGTAAAGAGCATAATTTGTATTGGGCATTTCTTCTGTCATAAATAAGATGTTATCGCATTTCCAAAGTCTGATACTGAAATTTCACATGCCCATAAATGTTTTAAAGTGTTCTTAAGTGAAATATGCAAACTAGTGCCTGTACCTGTGTGTGTGTGTGTGTGTGTGTGTGTGTGTGTGTGTTTTCGCACAATCACTTTTGCAAGGAATTCTCTCAGAACAATTGTTATCACACTCACCAACTTCCCATATCTCTTTACTCTCATTCTCCTGCTGCCTTAAGGGTAACTTACATTGTGTAGTCACCAACACAGTTAATACTTTCTTGCTCATGGCCATTGGCATGGCTGGAATCCAAATGATGAATAAGCCTAACAAATCCCTTGTAGAAACTAACAAAACCAACTAGCTCAGCTCATCCATGCTGTACACACACACGCACGCATGCACGCACACGCGCGCGCACACACACACACACACACACACACACACACACACACACACACACACACACAAAACATGTGGCCATGGGTGTGTGTCTGAGTGCCTGTGTGGTTGTGTGTGAACTTTTACTAAAAAAGAGCAAGAGCTTGGAAGCTAGTGCAAGTACTGTTTCCTGTTACGTGTTTCTGTGCTCCGCACATCAGTCTACTATAAGTCATCAGCTGCCTTCTCTTGAATTAGTTGTTTGTATTATGTGTTTCTGTGCTCTGCACGTCATCAGTCCACTATAGGTAAGTCGTTGCCTTCTCTTGTATTAGTCAAATATCATTTGGCCTGAGATAATCAGAGTATCATAAGAGAATAATCTGAATATAAGCTCATACGTGGGAGCAACTACTAACAATATTAACACTTTATTTTTAAGGACAAAGGTACAATGTGCATGAACAGGTGTCCTTACAAAGATTTGGAAATGTAAACGTGTGTACAGGCTCGCAGCTGTAACATTGAACACATTGCTTTTTATTGGTGGGCTGACTCAGAATCTCAATATGAACAAGACAATGAAACTCAACAAGAGGAAAATATGCTTGGCGTCAGCTGGAGCTTTCTTAAAATGTGACAACAGAACGAAGAGTTGAAATTTTACAGAAAACGAACTATTTGTGATACCCCTGAAATCTTAATCTAAATCAATTGCCACCAAAGAACATCATTTAACTGATTATCCTGAAAAATATAAGAGCAAAGACTTGGTACATATACTCCTATCATATCAGCACCATTTCTACACATCAAAGAAACTGACTTGTGTGCAGTTCTATCTATCCATCTGGTATTATGTTTCTTGACTTTCTGAAGATTGTGGTCTGCCAGAAAATGATCTCATCAGACCTCAAAGACGAAACCATTTGAGTGACAATACCTTTCTCCTACTTTTTCAATGTCCACAGAGTTTCTCCAGCTTACAATGCACAGAATTGAAATATGCTAGTCTTGGTCACGAATACAATTTTTATTTATCATCTCATTATTACGTGTTTCAGTATAATCTGATCATCAGATCCCTCAAAAGCAGTATACAGTATCCTGTCACCTCCTACTACATTCTGCAACAGTGCCAGTGCCCAACGAATTATAATAACATGTTGAAAACATTTGGAGGCCAATGGCAGAAGAAGGAAAAAAGGTACAGGAAAAAAAATCTTCCTGGATGTTGGTCATACAGTGAAATGCTGCATTTAGCTATGGCATATGCATGATCAAAAACATGGTCAACAGACAGAACTGTGTCTCGTGTGAGTTTAAGACCAAGTTTGCTTCACAGCCTGAATCTGTAAGGAATGTTTATACATTTTCAGCTTATGATTTATTAGCAGAAGAAACACTGATTAAAAAGCTTTTTAAATGACATGTATTCCAGCAAGACCTGTTCCCAATGGCAGTATTTGTTAATGCTATTTACACTATTAATGTGTTTACGTGAACAATCATTTCAATGTATTTGTTTCCTATTATTATAGGTTAGCATATATTTTTATCATCATGATTCCAATTAATATAGGAACAAATTGCAAAGCATAGTCTCTCAGAGGTACAAATAGCAAACTTCAGGTTGTGATTTATAGCAAAAACTACTATAAGGTACTGATTTCACAAGCATTGCATCAGTTGTCTTATCAAAAAAATTGTACATAAAAGTAAGACTTTTCACATTAAGAAAAATGGTAAGTTGTTTCCTCTGATGAAGTTAAGCATTATTATAACACCTCCATGTTAAAGTCTCATCAAAGAGATCATGCAAACACTGTTGCAGTGCATTCTGAAAAGCAGATATTAAGAGCAGACAGGTCTTAACCACTGCACAAGTGTGAAGAGCATACATGAATGGATGACATGATTCAATGTTAAAAGTATAATTCATTATAACCAATTAAACTGTCACACTGGATCCTTTTTGGCTGTACACCTGGAGAAACAAATGTAAATCTCATTTCCCAACACATTACAATTAGTACTCAACTTGCCTCAATTTTCTTTAAATCAACAATTAGAAACCTTCATGATGGGTACAGGTCTACACAGTGGCTTTTTATTTTCAGTCAGAAATCCTTATTTCTCCTCTTCCTTGTTTTGACCAGATGTTAAATCCCATCTAACTTCTTTCCTTCTTCCTTGTTGAAAAGCTTTCTGGCAGTACTGTATGCACTGCCAATAATGCTGCTTAATTCTGTTAATGAATAAACTGTTTCGTCTATTTTGTCATCATTTACATAATGGATTTTGTTGTTCTTTTGAATCACAATTATTTTGCCACAATATTAGTACTTCAGATATACATGTACTAACTCTCACTTTCCACTGGCACCTAATTACACTGACTATTCCTTTCCAGTCTCTTCATTCTCTTGTCCATTCAGTGACTTAGTCCCCTTTTAACGCGTCTCCTTTTCTCTTTCGAGTTTCCAAACCACAGTGTGCACCATATGCGTTTCAACCATTATTCTTGAAATCAGCATAAATATACAACAAGCACCTATTGATACAGTAAGTGCCTTTTGTACCTACACCACAACGCAGTTGAGGAGTAGAAGTCAGAAATGAAATCCCATATCAGTACAGTTAGCCCTTAATGAATATATTGGATGACTGGTAATTTTTTTGAGTGTGAATAGTATTCATATGTGACTTGTCATAAAAACTAATGCTCTGTTAAATAATAAATTACATGAAATCATGTTATTCATTGCATAACTAATCTGAATAACATAAAAAGCACAAGGCAACAAGGCATTAAGTAAATCAAAGGTTACATTAAAATGACTGTAGGCAAACTTAGTACACTAACACTCTAGTCCACGAGTTCTGAATTTATCCCCAGACTGTAGAAATGATATTAAAGGAGAAACCACAGAATAAATTAGCAACTCTTCTATGCACTTAACATTTTAAAATGTTACAGTATTTCTTTTTACTTGAAGTATTACAGTCTTCTCCAAATGGAATAAATGAACCCACAACTTTTCCAGTAGCCCACCACCATTTTGTTTCTTGGAACATTACACAGAGCTTTCATAGACACTTTCAAAACACTGTACAATCCTCTGCAAGAGAGCTGGAATGACCCCGTATGAAATATGCAAGACTGATTCACCTTCAAAGCAATTCCCCAGTCTCACAAAAACAAAATGAACACCTAATCCAAAGTTACAAACTACATGTAACACAGATAAAACTGATACACTTATTTCAATACAAACCATGGTAGTCATAGCAATGGAGTGAAATGCTACTGAATAACCTTGCACAGAGGGCATAAGAGGAAAAGTGTTACTTAAGTTCATACTTCATGGATCATTAGCATGATAAATCATAATGATGTGGAATGTGTCAGTTTACATACACACTGCAAGTTAATTTTTAAATGTGGTTACACGTTGAACATTTATAACTGTACTAGAGACAACCTCAACGTTGAGTATAAATGTCATTTCTCCATCTAGGATTATAATTATGCACGTTATTGTCCTTTTTGAAATGCAAAAGATTATTAACAAACTTAATAAGGGAATAAATATGTTGTGAAACAATAATCAGAATGCACAACTCCTTAAACAGATGTCTACGAGATGTTCATGGGTGTGCACCACATATTACTCTTACAGCACGTTTTTTAGAAATGAAAACTTTCTTTCTTAAAGATGAGTTAACCCAGAACATAATTCCATATGGCATTCTTGAATGAAAATATGATAATTATGTCAGCTCACTGATTTGTCTCTCTCCAAGATTTGCAACAATTCTAAGTGCAAATGTGGCAGAATTATGTTGTTTTACGAGTTAACAAATGAGCTTTGTCTAGTTTAAATACTCATCAATAGGAACACCTATGAATTTTGATGTTTTCAATCTATTTATTATTTCCTTCCGATATATTAAATTTCCCCCCCATGAACCATGGACCTTGCCGTTGGTGGGGAGGCTTGCGTGCCTCAGCGATACAGATGGCCGTACCATAGGTGCAACCACAACGGAGGGGTATCTGTTGAGAGGCCAGACAAACGTGTGGTTCCTGAAGAGGGGCAGCAGCCTTTTCAGTAGTTGCAGGGGCAACAGTCTGGATGATTGACTGATCTGGCCTTGCAACATTAACCAAAACGGCCTTGCTGTGCTGGTACTGCGAACGGCTGAAAGCAAGGGGAAACTACAGCCGTAATTTTTCCCGAGGACATGCCGCTTTACTGTATGATTAATTGATGATGGCATCCTCTTGGGTAAAATATTCCGGAGGTAAAATAGTCCCCCATTCGGATCTCCGGGCGGGGACTACTCAGGAGGATGTCGTTATCAGGAGAAAGAAAACTGGCGTTCTACGGATCGGAGCGTGGAATGTCAGATCCCTTAATCGGGCAGGTAGGTTAGAAAATTTAAAAAGGGAAATGGATAGGTTAAAGTTAGATATAGTGGGAATTAGTGAAGTTCGGTGGCAGGAGGAACAAGACTTCTGGTCAGGTGACTACAGGGTTATAAACACAAAATCAAATAGGGGTAATGCAGGAGTAGGTTTAATAATGAATAGGAAAATAGGAATGCGGGTAAGCTACTACAAACAGCATAGTGAACGCATTATTGTGGCCAAGATAGATACGAAGCCCACACCTACTACAGTAGTACAAGTTTATATGCCAACTAGCTCTGCAGATGATGAAGAAATTGAAGAAATGTACAATGAAATAAAAGAAATTATTCAGATAGTGAAGGGAGACGAAAATTTAATAGTAATGGGTGACTGGAATTCGAGTGTAGGAAAAGGGAGAGAAGGAAACACAGTAGGTGAATATGGATTGGGGCTAAGAAATGAAAGAAGAAGCCGCCTAATAGAATTTTGCACAGAGCACAACTTAATCATAGCTAACACTTGGTTTAAGAATCATGAAAGAAGGTTGTATACGTGGAAGAACCCTGGAGATACTAAAAGGTATCAGATAGATTATATAATGGTAAGACAGAGATTTAGGAACCAGGTTTTAAGTTGTAAGACATTTCCAGGGGCAGATGTGGACTCTGACCACAATCTATTGGTTATGACCTGTAGATTAAAACTGAAGAAACTGCAAAAATGTGGGAAATTAAGGAGATGGGACCTGGATAAACTGAAAGAACCAGAGGTTGTACAGAGTTTCAGAGAGAGCATAAGGGAACAATTGACAGGAATAGGGGAAAGAAATACAGTAGAAGAAGAATGGGTAGCTCTGAGGGATGTAGTAGTGAAGGCAGCAGAGGATAAAGTAGGTACAAAGACGAGGGCTGCTAGAAATCCTTGGGTAACAGAAGAAATATTGAATTTAATTGATGAAAGGAGAAAGTATAAAAATGCAGTAAATGAATCAGGCAAAAAGGAATACAAACGTCTCAAAAATGAGATCGACAGGAAGTGCAAAATGGCTAAACAGGGATGGCTAGAGGACAAATGTAAGGATGTAGAAGCTTATCTCACTAGGGGTAAGATAGATACTGCCTACAGGAAAATTAAAGAGACCTTTGGAGAGAAGAGAACCACGTGTATGAATATCAAGAGCTCAGATGGCAGCCCAGTTCTAAGCAAAGAAGGGAAGGCAGAAAGGTGGAAGGAGTATATAGAAGGTTTATACAAGGGCGATGTACTTGAGGACAATATTATGGAAATGGAAGAGGATGTAGATGAAGATGAAATGGGAGATACGATACTGCGTGAAGAGTTTGACAGAGCACTGAAAGACCTGCGTCGAAACAAGGCCCCCGGAGTAGACAACATTCCATTAGAACTACTGACGGCCTTGGGAGAGCCAGTCATGACAAAACTCTACCAGCTGGTGAGCAAGATGTATGAGACAGGCGAAATACCCTCAGACTTCAAGAAGAATATAATAATTCCAATCCCAAAGAAAGCAGGTGCTGACAGATGTGAAAATTACCGAACTATCAGTTTAATAAGCCACGGCTGCAAAATACTAACGCGAATTCTTTACAGACGAATGGAAAAACTGGTAGATGCAGACCTCGGGGAGGATCAGTTTGGATTCCGTCGAAATGTTGGAACACGTGAGGCAATACTGACCTTACGACTTATCTTAGAAGAAAGATTAAGAAAAGGCAAACCTACGTTTCTAGCATTTGTAGACTTAGAGAAAGCTTTTGACAATGTTGACTGGAATACTCTTTTTCAAATTCTAAAGGTGGCAGGGGTAAAATACAGGGAGCGAAAGGCTATTTATAATTTGTACAGAAACCAGATGGCAGTAATAAGAGTCGAGGGGCATGAAAGGGAAGCAGTGGTTGGGAAAGGAGTGAGACAGGGTTGTAGCCTCTCCCCGATGTTATTCAATCTGTATATTGAGCAAGCAGTAAAGGAAACAAAAGAAAAATTCGGAGTAGGTATTAAAATTCATGGAGACGAAGTAAAAACTTTGAGGTTCGCCGATGACATTGTAATTCTGTCAGAGACGGCAAAGGACTTGGAAGAGCAGTTGAACGGAATGGACAGTGTCTTGAAAGGAGGATATAAGATGAACATTAACAAAAGCAAAACGAGGATAATGGAATGTAGTCAAATTAAATCGGGTGATGCTGAGGGAATTAGATTAGGAAATGAGACACTTAAAGTAGTAAAGGAGTTTTGCTATTTAGGAAGTAAAATAACTGATGATGGTCGAAGTAGAGAGGATATAAAATGTAGACTGGCAATGGCAAGGAAAGCGTTTCTGAAGAAGAGAAATTTGTTAACATCGAATATAGATTTATGTATCAGGAAGTCGTTTCTGAAAGTATTTGTTTGGAGTGTAGCCATGTATGGAAGTGAAACATGGACGATAACTAGTTTGGACAAGAAGAGAATAGAAGCTTCCGAAATGTGGTGCTACAGAAGAATACTGAAGATAAGGTGGATAGATCACGTAACTAATGAGGAGGTATTGAATAGGATTGGGGAGAAGAGAAGTTTGTGGCACAACTTGACTAGAAGAAGGGATCGGTTGGTAGGACATGTTTTGAGGCATCAAGGGATCACAAATTTAGCATTGGAGGGCAGCGTGGAGGGTAAAAATCGTAGAGGGAGACCGAGAGATGAGTACACTAAGCAGATTCAGAAGGATGTGGGTTGCAGTAGGTACTGGGAGATGAAGCAGCTTGCACAGGATAGAGTAGCATGGAGAGCTGCATCAAACCAGTCTCAGGACTGAAGACAACAACAACAACAACATATTAAATTTGTCACTGGTGTAGTACCCCTAGATGTGCAGAACTGAAATCTGTTGTAACTTTTTAAAATTGAGCGAGAGCTTTCACAGAAAACCAGGCAGTGACACTTTTAAGAAGATTGCTTAATATTTCTTCTGTTTCTCTATGAATGCTAGTATTGATTACAATACTGGTGTCATTTACAAAAAGAACTAATCATGTTTGTTGTATACTAGATGGAAGATCATTTAAATATACAAGGAATAATTGTGGACCTAAGATTGAGGCATAGGGAAACCCGTATGTGATTTCTCCTCAGTCAAAATAATGTCTGCAGCCTATATTGTTTGAAATACTAAGCATTTATTTCTGTATTCTTTTGGTTATATATGGCATTACCTACTGGTTGTCTATACCATCAATCCTATAAAAATTCAATAATCTATGAATCACACAGTCGATTGATTTACATAGTTTGCAGGAAATACCAACAAGTGCTATGTTATTATTTAATCCTTGTAAAATTTTGTGAGTGAACATGTGAATGGCATTTTCAGAAGAACAATTTTTCTGCACTCCACAAACTGTGATTTGCTGAAGATACTATCATTGTTCATACGAGATACTATTCTAGAATACATCACTTTCTCAAAAATTTTGGAAAATGATGTCAACAGTGAAACATGTTGGTACTTATTGACATCTATTCTATCATCTGTCTCATAGAGGAGTTTGACAATGGCATATTCCAATCTTGCTTGAAAAATGTCTTGAGTTAGTGATGCATTACATATTTTAGATAAGATCGGTTTATTATTTGGGAGCAGATCTCAGTAATCTAATGGAAACATTGTCAAAACCAGATGAGCATTTATTTTTGAGAGAATGTAAATTTTCCTTAATGTCAGAATGAGAAGTTGGTGATGATTCATATGATTGAAGCCTTTGACAGTTGCTTTTTCAACATACTGCTGTGATTTCTGTCTTGAAAAGTCTGTCCCAATACTTTATACTATATTCAAGAAAAGATTACTGAATACTTTTTGTACCTGTGAGTCATCATTTATAGCCCTTCCATTCAGTTAAACTGTGATGCTATCCTGTTCTGTGGCTAGTTGTCCTGTTTCTCATTTCACTACATTGTATATAGCCTAAGTCTGCTGTTGGATTTACTAATTTCTGACATTATGTGCATGTTCCTTGACTTTTTAATAACTTTCCTTAATAATTTAGAGTAGTTTTGTAATATGCAAGTACGTCAGGATCTCTGCTTGTTCTTGCCAACAGATACATTTCCACTTTGTTTTCACAAGATACTTCAATCCATCTAGAGAGACAGCTTTTACATGGCTGTTTTATGTACTGTCTGATTACCTTTTGTGGAAAGCTGCTTTCAAATAATGATATACTTTTATCATGGTTTAGATTAAGATTTTTGTTAGCAACTACTTCATTATAAATTGTATCCCAGGTCATCTCTTGTAAAGTATTCTTAAAAACATTTGTCTTCATCATTAATTATTCTAACTGGTTTCCACTGAGGAATATTCATACTCTAAGGCACTATGTTATTTTTTTAACTAACAGTGCATCATGATCAGAGAGAACATATGTTATTGGGTAAACAGTTATTTTCTTGCTTTGAGCTTAACCAAAGATAACATTGTCAATTAGGGTCCTACTGCCTTGATACACCCATGTTAGAAAGTTAATTACTGAGATCAGATTGTAGGATCCAAATACTGTTTAGTTTTTAATCCTTGTTTCCTTTCAGAATGCTTTACAAAATCTACACTGGAGTCACAACAGACTATTAACTGTTTGCTGCTCTCTAATAGATACCATAATAAGGAATCAATACCGTTACAAACAATTCAAAATTTTCCAGTGGGGATTTATACATAATTATAATTAAAAGTGAACTATTTTTCAGCAATTCTATGTGCTGATTACTACAAAATATGTAACAATGCCTCTTTTGCCCATATTAGTTCTGTATGAGTAAGCTTCTAGGGCATAATCTCTTACGTGTGGTTACATCTGGTTATGTGATGCTCATATTGGCACAGGATGTGATCTTCTCAGAGCTCTCTAAATCTTCCAAATAGACAAGAATCTCTTTTACCTTATTATTCAGTCACCTAATATTTTGAAGAAATAAGCTAACCTTACTTTTCTGTGCATTCTTCAGGATTTTGTGAGGCTCTTCTTTCAAAACATAGTGCCTGAATACTGATTCTAGCCATAAATAAAAGGCACCTCTCTGACATCAGTAGCAACAGAGATCTTGCCATGGGTAACAGTGACCCTCCATAGATTTTCTGCAAGTGCTCAGTCCTACCTGGTAAGGAACCTACATCATGCAGCAATATTGCTCCAGAGAACGGACAAGTGTAATGTAGGTTGTCTCTTTAGTGGGCTTGTCGCATCTTCTAAATGTTCTGCCAACAAAGCGCAGTCTTTGTTTCGCCTTCCTCACAATATTATCTATGCAGTCTTTCCAATTTCAGTTGCTCATAATAGTAATTCCTAGGTATTCAGTCGAATTGACAGGCTTTAGATTTGTGCAATTTATTGTATACTCAAAATTTATCGGGTTTCTTTTATTAGCCTAGTGGATGAGCTCTTACTTTTCTTTGTTTAGTGGCAATTGACACTTTTTGAACCATACAGAAATACTCTCTGGATCATTTTGTATTTGGATTTGATCGTCTGGTGATTTTACTAGATGGTAAATTACAGTGTCATGCAAACAATCTAAGGGGGCTGCTCAAATTATCACTTAGATCATTTATGTAAATCAGGAACAGCAGAGGGCCTATGACACTACCTTGCAGAATGCTACATATCACTACTGTTCTACTCGATGATTTACTGTCTATCACTACGAACTGTGACCTCTCTCAGAGGAACTCACAAACCCAGTCACACAGCGGAGACGATACTCCACATGTATGCAATTTGAATAATAGTCTCTTGTGAGGATCGGTATCCAAAGCCTTCTGTAAATCTAGGAATATGGAATCGATCTGAGATCCCTTCTCAACAGCACTCATTACTTCATGGGAATAAAGAGGAAGCTGTGTTGCACAAGAACGATATTTTCTGAATCCGTGTTGGTTATGTATCAATACATCATTTACTTCTAGGTGATTCATAATGTTCGAGTATAGTATATGCTCCAAAATCCTACTGCAAATTGAGGTCAGTGATATGGGACTGTAATCCAATGGGTTACTCCTATTTCCTTTCTTGAATATTGGTGTGACCTGCGCTACTTTCCAGTGTTTAGGAACAGACCTTTCGTCAAGTGAGCAGTTGTATATGATTCCTAAGAAAGGTACAGTTGTGTCTACATACTCTTGAAAGGAACCTGATTGGTATACCATCTGGACTGGAAGACGCCTTTTTTAAGTGATTTGAGTTGTTTTGAAACACTTAAGGTATCTTCTTTTATGTCACTCATGTTAACAGCTGTTCTGGTTTCAAATTCTGGAATATTTGCTTCATATTCTTTCATGAAGGAATTACGGAAAACTGTATTTCGCAACTCCACTGTACTGGCACCATCATCGGTAACATTTCCATCACTATCACGCAGTGACAGTATTGACTGGTTTTTTTTTGCCACTGGTGTACATCACATACGACCAGAATCTCTTTGGGTTTTGTACCATATTTTGAGACAATGTTCCATTGTGGAAACTATTAAAAGCATCTCACACTGATGTCCATGCTAAATTTCAAGCTTCCGTGAAACTTAGCCAGTCTTGGGGATTTTGCGTTCTTCTGAATTTGGCATTCTTTTTTCATTGTTTCTGCAACAGTGTTCTGATGTGTTTTATGTACAATGGTGGATCAGTCTCATCTCTTATTAACTTATGCGGTATGAATCTATCTATTGCTGTCAATACCGTATCTTTGTATTTGAGCCATATTTGGTCTACACTTCCATAATTAGCTTGGAAGGAATGGAGACTCTCTCTCAGGAAGACACCAAGCAAATTTTTATCTGCTGTTTTAAATAGAAATAATTTGCATTTGTTTTTGGTGGTTTTGGTTGATATGGTTTTGAGCCTCACTACAATGACCTTAAGTTCACTAATCCCTGTATCCGTCATGATGCTCTCTATTAGCTCAGGATTATTTGTGGCTAAGAGGTCAAGTGTGTTCTTGCAACCATTTACAATTTGTGTGGACTCCTGAACTAATTGTTCAAAGTAATTCTCAGAGAAAGCATTTAGTACAATTTTGGAAGATGTTTTCTGTCTACCACCGGCTTTGAACATGTATTTTTGCCAACAAATCGAGGGTAGATTGAAGTCTCCGTAGCAAGACATTTATTCCTACTCACTTTTGACACTGACTTACACTTAATTCCTTTGCTAGAAGTTTGCTGCACCCTACTGTGACCTACAGAATTTGAAGCAAAGAGGGGAACACATCTTCATATGTTACATGTGACCAATTCCCTAGCTGTAAGTTGTATAAAAATCCAGTGCATTTTTCACATCCTCATATAGAAAAACTGTGCAAAAAAAACACATACAAAACTTAGAGACCTGCACTGGTTTCTTCAACAGTTGAAAACTGTTAAAAAAAAAACAACACTTGCATCAAATTAAAGAACATTTACATGCAAATATAAATGACTATCACAATAAAAGAAAAAAATTAAATTGTGCAGATTTCTTCCCTCTGAGCAAATCAGTGTCAATTTTAACAACTTTTACATATGATAACAATTTTTTTATTTACATGAATAATATAAAAAAACTCATTTTGACACTACATTTTATTTTGAGTTCCATTATATGCTTAAATCTGGTTACAGTTCCATTATATGGATAAGTTGAAATAGTTTTAAAAACTGACAGAGTGTGCTGGTCTGTCAGAAGTCAAACTCTATGGAAACAGTTGTCTTAAATAAATTTTGCTTGACATTTTATGACTTTTTTTCTGTATTGATTATAGGTATTACTAGTTTCCTGTGTTCAAAATTTCAGAACACCAAAATAGTTTTTAATTCTTGTTTCCTTATATAAAACAAAAAAGTACAATGGAACCCAAATCTGAAGCAACTGCATGAAATGTTTGCTGAGCCCTTTTAAATGTTAAATTAAGTTTTGTTTATCTGCATGAGCTGGCTAAACAATGAAAGAAAGCTGAATGTGAAACTGAAAAAAGCAGTACAAAGAATATAATCCCAGGACTTACACTTGCTACTTGCTTTAGAAGAATGAAGCTGTCAGTAACTACAGGGTGCCTGGGAAGTTGAGCATTTCAACATCTTGCCATCAGAACTTACATTACGATTATATAAATATTTCTCATTTTCGTTCTCAATTTATATTCTACCAAAGTCTGTCTGTTAATGGTTCAGAGCTGCCACCTATTTAAGTCCATTCTCAGTCAAAGGACCAGTGGATTAAGCTCTGTAAAATGCAGACAAAAAAGAAATATCACAAGTTGTTTAAACAGAGAAATTAAATCAAAACGTCATTTCACTATCATGCTTTTCAGCCATAACTTCGCATGATTATTCTCAATGACACAACATAATAAATACTTTTATTTAACAGAGCTACAGCTGTGATCAATAGAAAAGGATACTTCAGTGAATTTAAAATATTTCATATCAAATTAAGGCCATGATCAGTAATTTCAGCAGAGTAAGTAAATAACTCCAGTATTAAAAATTGGTGGGGATGGAAAACTAAAACTCAAGAAGCTGGAGGAGAGAGGGGGAAAAAAAAAAAAAAAAAACACCTTCAACATCGCAGAGCGTCAGCAATTGTTGGTTAATATATTAAAAAACTAGAAACCCGCCTCAATTGCAAAAAAAGCACCTAGTGTTAATCTAGGTTTCGGCGTAGATAACTACACCTTCCTCAGAACAATAAAACCCATAAGTGCCTAAGAAGACCTTTGTCAATGATTAAAAGAACACCATAGCTATACATTTATAAACGAAAAAAAAGAAAACACAAACAGTACATATGTACAAAGTCTAAACCACTACTTAACTTAATGGTGTACGCTCCACCTCAAACCGGCCTATGTTCGATGGGCCACGACCAGCCATAAACTGCCAATTTTTAATTTAAAAAAATTAACCCGCCGCTTACATGGCAGAATGCGGTCTTCATCATCTCAATTGAGTCTATTTCAGCTCAGTAGGCTGACAAAGCTATGAAGTCTGACAATGTGTGTGTGTGTGTGTGGGTGGGTGGGTGGGTGGGTGGGTGGGTGTGTGGGTGGGTGGGTGGGTGCGCGCGCGTGCGGACACGAGCAGGTGTGTGTTTACAGTATCTAAAACTTCAAAATATCAGCCATAAAGCTTTAGTCACGCAAAATTTTCAGTTTCCACTAAATTGAATGAGTCCAAAATTACAAAACTAAAATATTTATTATCAAGGAATCCAAGGATGCTGATAGTGCAATTAGTTATTTGTTCTGGCATCTTATAGCAACTGGATCTCTCCTTCTACAGCACTTTGATGCATCCTCATGTTCTGCACCCCACAGAAATACAGAAGCAATACTGTCCTTTCAGATCAGACTTTTAAAAAAGTGTTGTGCTCAATATACAAAACCATGAATTACATTTTCAATATGGGAAATAATAGTGAAGCAGTTGTAAGTTTTCTTTTTGTTCGCTGTGAAGAAATTATTTGGACAGTGCAGACCAATGCCACACAGCTACACATGAAGTGGATAGCAAATAATATTCTGTAACTACACAATCTCTTACCTCATACGTGGGGCTGGGAAACCCTGAGATTCACATAATAATGCCATATCCAATCCCACAAACCACTTTTTCCTATGTAAACCATCGCCAGTGATTTTTGGGGAAGTGTGCCCTGTCGGTTCTGTAAACCAGTTCACACATAGAAATTTGTTGGCAATGACACTGATGATTGTTTACTTTTTGTTTCTTTTAATGAAAAATTTTTATTAAAAAGTAAATGGAGAACTAAAGTTTCTAAAAATGATTTTGGGATCCAGTGATATGGGTGTATTATTTAGATAGAGCTTTTAAAGAAACAGCATCAAAAGGTGAGACAAATTGCTTGTTATTAGTTGGATCACACTGGTCAAAAGCCCACAACAACTGACAATCAGAAGGTGGAAAATTCTCCCTGTTGTATCCAACGAGACAACAAAACAAGTCACAGAGAATACTAATATTCTCTTAATCATTTATTTGAGGAGACTATGTGACACTATAGCCATAAGCTGTCACAGATTAATTTTTATAGTAGAATAGCAATAGCTCTGGAAGTCTAACTGTTACATTTAAAATAACTGTTAATAACAAACAAAAAATTGAAGACCAGCACCTGTAAATGAAAGGTATTTGGTGCAGAGGTACACTGGATTGCTTAGTGGCAGCTGCAGCAGAGTTGACAGATTATGACTGATGAAGTGGGGATATAAACCTTTTTATGGGAGAGGGAGGGTGGTGAGTGGGTGCAAGGTTTCTTGATTGTGATAGTATGGAGTGGAAAAGACACATGAGACAATTAATCAGTAGAACAGTAGTGAATAGTGGGAGAAGGGACAAGCAGCAGGTGGCTCTCAATTGCAATACCAGTACCTGATTACCAATACAAGGCTGCACTGTACAGTAGCTTGTAGAGTAAATATACTGAAATACACACACACACACAAGCGCGCGCGCACGCGCGAATGTCAAATTTTAATCGATATGCAGTAAACTGACTGTAGAAGTGGATGTAATACACTAGGCGATTAGCGAATCATGAATGAATTGGTAACCTGGAATATTACCTAGCATTCAGAAATTATGAGAAAACTTTGAATTCAGGTTCATCAAGCTTTCTACCCATTATGTGAGAAATAACGCATTTGATTAAAACCATGTTAGATTACTGAATATTGTGTTCATCGACAGTACAATGTCCTTAGACTTCTTCAGAACTGATAGAAGAGTTGGAAAAGGAAGTGCCACATCACCAAATCTATTCTTCAGCAGCTGTAGAGGAAGTAGGGGGAGAAAAGGTGCATACTTCCATTATTAGAACACACACCACCTATGTTCTGTGAATGGCATTTTACTGCTTGTTTATAGGTCAGTTAATTCTCAATAACAAATGGAAGACATAAACACTAAAAGTAGAAAAGTAGGTCTGAAAATCTATTACAATACAATCAATGTAACATATAATCAGCACATCAAAATGAATAATGCAGGAATTAACAAAGCTGAGTACAGTGACTGGGCAGACAGTAAAAACAAGAAATAGAACAGTGAGACTGTTTTGGAGCATGTTTGATGGACTAACTGAAGTTTTTAAACTAAAGTTTCCAATAGGTCTGAAAATTTAAGTATGCAATCAGGGTGTATTCCAGTTTTGACTTTAAAGCAGTGAGTGTAGGCTTTCAATGCAAAAACCATTCATAACCTAATGGTTGATCATTGGGCAAAAAAGAGAAGCTAGCAGCAAAAGAAAAGCAAACACATGGATTACACAATAAACTGGAGGCTAATTTGTGACAGTAATGAGTTGGTTTACTTTTTTCAATACCCCATGGATAATATTTGTGACATTCTCACAATGATGTAGAAAGTTATCAAAACTAGACATATTCATTATCAGGGAGCTTCCACAATTGTTACTTTTATAAAATGGTCCAAATTCAGTCTCCAGATTACTTTCCTAGGACAGCCCGTTAATTCCCAAATGGGAGTAGACTAATATTTTTATGCCTCTTCTGCTCCACTCTGTGCAGGACTAACATTAAGTTGTGGATAGTGGCTACTGTTTTTGTTCTTAGTGTTATGTTATGAACCCAATTATTGTCAAATTGTATGTTATTCTGCACGACAAACTTCATAAGATGGTAAATTTATTATGAAGTTTTGGTTAGTATGCATAATTTTTTAAACAGTTGCCTACATGAGGTTTGCGGATGGATCAGATATTGTCATTATAGCATGTTTACATGCAATGAATACTGCGTGTCTATGCCTGGTACTGCCCCACAGAATTATTTCATATGCTATATCCCAAGAGGTGAGAAAAGTCTGGGAATAGTTAAGTATAGTTGAAGAACACAATGCATGGAGAAGTCTGGAGATGGCTTGTATCCAGCACTGGATATCAAGTTGTTGATCATGTGTTGTAAATACATGCTAGGAGAAAATCAAAAGCTCGAAACACAGGATGACTTTATGTTCTTTTAGATTGCCAGCTCTATTTTATTTTTTGGAAAGTGGTCACCTGCCCTCAATGTTATATTATTATTCCATCATGAAATTACCATCATCATAATGAATTCTGGGTTGTCACAGTTTGGTACTAACTCTCAGTTCATTCAGTTTGTATTCACTGGCTTTCAAAACTGTCAGTTAAAAAAAAAATTATAGTTCCTTAAGCTTACAGCACGATCAACTACAGTTTATAAAATCTGATATTAACACCTGTGACAGCACCATTTGTAGTAACATATTGCATTAATTTTGCATACTATGTGTCGAACACACTGCAATATAAACCATAAGTAAAGAAAATAATGAATATATACTATAAGGAACAAAGAGTTCAAGTTATACAAATAACAGAGAAATCCATTCACAAGTTTTAAATTTCTGGCAGCTGAGTGAAATAGACATTAGTGTCAGTGGAATTGAAAAACAACAGCAATCACTGACATTAAACAAAGCTCTAGGGTTTGATGGATCACATTCTACACAGAAATTGCAGCTGAGTTAACTCCTCTACTAACCATAATATACCATAGGTCCCTTGAACAATAAAGAGAACTGGAAGAAAATAAGAGTCACACCCATCTACAAGAAGGCTAGCAAAAGTGTGCTCAAATGGGAATTTCTGGAGGGAAGGTGACATTCTTGTTGAAGAACACTATCGAGCAAACTTAGAGAACCTGCATTTGAAGCTGACTGCAGAACACTTCTGTTGGCGCCAACATACAATAGCTGGAAGGTGTCACAATGTGACATCATAATAGAAGGAGAAGTAGCAATGGTCACTCCATGGTATATGATGTCTGTAAAGAAACAGTGATATTGAATAACAAGTGTAAAACAAAGGATTAGGTGATAGATATAGAAATGCTAAATCAAATGCGTCTCACATTCGAAAGGGCAATGTATGAAACATTCCTAGACTATGAAACCAAAATGTTATTGAAACAGCTTTACAAAACCCAAGGAAATACTCTTCATATCTAAGGGATCTCTCTGCACCAAAGTCAGCTTTCTGACACTCATGGGTGACACAGGTTCCGAAATTAAGGGTAGCAAAGTGAAAGCAATAACACTGAACTCCGTTTTAACTGCTTCCTTACAAAGGAAAATCCTAAATATGGCCCCACTGTAATTCTCACACCACAAAAGAATGACTGAAATCAATGTTAGTGTCACTGGCACTGAAAAACAACAGAAATCACTGACATTAAATAGAGCTACAGAATTTGATGGATCACAGTCTATACAGAATTTGCAGCTGATTTAGCCCCTCTATTAATCATAATATACTGCAGGTCCCTTGAATGGTAAACAGTGACCAGTAACTGGAAGACAGCACGGGTCACATCTATCTACTAGAAGGGTAATAGAAGTGACCCACAAAACTGTATCTGATATCATATCCTTGACAATTATTTATTGTAGAATCTTACAACTTGTTCTGTATTCAGATGTAATGAGATATCTCAAACAGAATGACCCCACCATGTCAGCCACTATGGGATCTACAAATATTGACCATGCGAAAGACATCCTGAAAGCCAAGGATCGAGGCAGTCATGTAGATACTCCGCTTCCGAAAAGCATTTGCCTCAGTACTACACCAACATTTATTAATGAAATACAATCATATGATGTATCATGCAAAAGTTGTCAATGGATTGAGGATTTCTTAAATAGTGTGTCATCAACAAATGTATGAGTAACTTCATGTGTGTCCCAAGAAAGTATGCTAGGACCCTTGCTATGCATGTTGTATACTAATGGTCTAGTATACAATATTAATAGTAACAGTTACCTAGAGCCAAGTACTGTCTGATAAAACCTGCACAAAAATTCATTGATAAAATTGTAATTGGTGGTGAAAAGATAACTGGTGCACAGAGTTCAAACATTCTCTAATGTAAAACTGTGCATTTCACAAGACAAAAAACATTGTATATATGTCTCCAATATCAATGAATCACAGTTGGGATCAGTAAACTCATAGAAACACCTGGGTGTAACAAATTTTAAGGATATGAAATTGAAAGCTAACATATGCTTAGTCAAAGGAAAAGCTTGTGGCTGACTTCAGTTCATTGTCAAGAGAGTGAGAAAAGGTGATTAGCCTAAAAGGAGATTGCTTACCAAACATTAGTGCGACCCATCCTAGAATATTCACTGAAGTGTGTGGGACCTATACAAAAGAGGACTAGTAGGGGATATTAAGTGCATAAAAAGAAGAACAGTACAAATGGTGACACATTTGGCTGACACTTGAGAGAACATTAGAGATGTTAAAACTGAGGAGGCATACATCAGAAGACAGCCCAAACTATCTAGCAAAAGTGCATTTACTAAATTTCATGAATCACCTTCAAGTGAGAAATCTAGGAATAGAAAACAACCTCCTACATCTATACTCTGCAAGCTACATTATTGTGTGTGGCAGACAGTACTTTGGGTATCCCTATTATTATTGCTCCCCTCCCCATTCTATTCATGAATGGTACATGGAAAGAATGACTGTCAATAAACCTCCTTGTGGGCTTAATCTATATAATTTCCTCTTTGTAGCCGTGTTGAGTGCCAAATGTGGGAGTTCATATTACATTTCCTGACACTTCTTCAAACCTACACTATCAGAATTTCAATAGCAGACGTCTGTGATACACAACGCCATTCTTATATCATCTGGCAGTTAGGTTTGCTGAACATATCCATAACACTCTCAAACTTCATTCCTTTTGTTTCATGGATAGTCGCTAATCACTTTTCTGCTGTACCAATGACAGCCCTCAATGTAGCCGTATATCTTTCTTAAATCAAGAGGCAGAGTTGAAATTCCAAAATGTCAAACATTTCTCTGATAATGCTTTCAGTATATAGAACTTTTCTTCTGTCTTGACACAGTATGAACTTCCATATTTTGGTTGCAGTTTTATAATTTTTAGAAATAAAGAAAGGCAGCCATAAAGGTTCCAAAGAAAATTGTAAGTGATGGAAAAAAAAAAACTGATGGACCTCAGTTTAAATCTATTAGCATTTGTCTTCTTATTTCCTTTCTTTCTTTCTCTGTATTACATAAATATCATTACAGCAGTCTTTCTAATGAAACTGCACACAACTTACATTCATAAACACTCGTCAATAAGCCTCAACAGGTAGGAATTTTAATAGTTTCAACATTTTGAGGCCATATCCGCAACTGTATAAATATTAATTTTAAATTAACAACAGCCTCAGTTGCAATGTTTACCTAGGTTTATCTAGGTTTCAGTTGGGATAATCCAACCTTCTTCAGAATAAAAGGAACTACGATTTGTCCATAATGGACAACGTCAAAAACTAAAAACTATAATATAGTAAAACATTGTCATATTGCTGTTTCCCAGATAAGTTATTGCATTGTGACAATGTACTACTAAATTATAGTTTTTAGTTTTGGACACTGTCCATTACGGACAAATCGAAGTTCTTTTTATTCTGAAGAAGGTTGGGTTATCCCAACTGAAGCCTAAGTAAATTTAGGTAAACATTGCAACTGAGGCTCTTGTTAATTTAAAATTAATCTTCAATAAGTGTAAAATATGATTTATCTCCATAAGACTGTAAACAAAACAACTGAAAGTTCAGGTTGGAATATCTACAATTTTGAAAAGGATAGGTTGCTACTCACCATAAAGATGATAGGTTGAGGTGCAGACAGGCACAATGAAAAGACTGTTACACACTAAGCTTTCAGCCAAAGCCTTCTTCAGACAAAAAGGAAAACACACACAAACACACACACTCACACAAGCAGGTACACTTAATGTATACATGACCAATATCTTCTACCGCTTCAGTCTGATTTAGACTGTACATGAAGTCACAGTAATAAACATTTAAATAAATTTTGTGATTGCAGTGTTTATATTGTTTTTAGACAGCTTAAAATGGTATGATAACAAAACGCTCTGTGGTTGATGCAGAGAGATCACAAAATATCTAATTTCTTCAGAAGGTCATTACTTACCACCATTTCATGCATAATACTAGCAATTTCGTCTTACCTAAATACTGGAGTAGGAAAACCCTGACCAGGACACAGAAGAACGGCAGGTAGGTGTGCTACTATGCTGTTACCCTCAAAACGCTCTTTCAGTACTCTAGGTCTTATGTTGCCATTCGGTTCTGAAATTTCACAATTCTGCCACTCAGTGATGTCAGTGCTTTTATTAGGTAAGATACCCCTTAACAAATGAGACTTTTCTTTGAAACATATTTTGAAATTACTTTATGACTGGGCTACAAGAGGAAATGAATATGACTACATAATACAAAAGATACCTGTTTACAGCAGTTAATGAAAGGGTAACTGTTTAATAAGAAAATGTGTGTGTGTGTGTGTGTGTGTGTGTGTGTGTGTGTGTGTGTGTGTGTGTGTGTGTGTGTGAACAATTACCTAAAAATTGGTAGTGGATATCCAGAAACTTCACATAAAATTACTGCCACATTTGTTAATGGTATCTCCATAACTAAGCTTCCTTCAATTTTTCTTCCTGGGTGCCGTGGAGGGATATTGTTGTTGGGCTCTGTAGAATTAAGTTGAAATCAAGAATTTGTTTATGTATATTGAAAAAGAGATTCTGCAGCTTCTGTCTTGGTAGAAGGAATATGAGTAAAACAATGTAATGACAAATGATGAGGAAACACATGACACTGTATCTAAAGCCATAACTATCACGTTATTTCCTTACTGTCTCATTATAAAGTGAAATATATTAAGGCGAAAAAAATGCTATAATCCTATGTAACAAACTGATACTAAATTTGAAATAGAAAGCTATAGCTGGAATAAAATAACTTTGTGATTTACAGATTGCTGTGGCAGGGGGGAAGTGTAGTTAATGTGGAGCCAGTCACACTTGAGACTGCTCTGTAGTTACCATCTAAACATGCAACACAGCACATGGGACTCAAGAAAGATCCATGATTAGCTGAATGTTGAACCCTACCATTCAGTTCTCTGAAATGTGAATCACTAAGTAATTTTTATTGAAGTACATCAAACAATTACAGAAAAAAAACAATTGTTGTTCTGAGATTCTCATCTACTTATTCATAAGGAGCCTCAGGGGTGTAGAACCACTGTCTCTACTCCCCAATATTACTGCCTTAGCACAGCAAGAACAACTGTATCTTTACCAGATCAGTTCTCTGTGGTAAGCACTGTACACTACACGCATTGTGTATACACTGTGAGAATAAAAGTATTCATAGCAAAGTGACGGGAGTATGAGTGATTATTTATCATTGTAATTACCACGCCCACTCACCATTATCTACAGTGGTGAGCCAGACGTGATATGAACATGCAATCTTCTGACTGATTTCACCACCTGGACTTGATTTCACAATATACTACTGATGTCTGCTATGTAAGGGGAGCAGAAAACATGGTGGTTGACTACCTCTCACCACTCACTACCACATCGGCCCATCTTGACTTTGACCAACTAGCGGAGGCACAAGCAACTGACACCGACCTTCAAAACTTGCTATTTAGGCACACAATGGGCCTCCACCTCATGCAGTGCACCATAGCACGCACAACCAAACTAGTGTGGTGCGAATTATCACACGGCAGGCAATGATCAGTCGTCCCACAGAACTCCAGGAATACAGTTATCTACCTTCTCCACAACTTGTCTCACCCTGGAGTATGCCCGACACTGAAAGTCATAATGGAACATTTCATTTGGACTAACATTAAATGGGACTATGCTGCATGGATGGGAGCCTGCACCTGATGCCAACGGGCCAAAACAGGACGTCATGTCTAGCCACCCTTCGGGAAATTCCCCATTCCAAAAGGCCATTTCCAACATGCCCACATAAACATAGTGGGGCCACTTCTAGATTCGAATGGATACAACTACATCTTGTCAGCCTTAGACAGGACAACTTGATGCATGGAGGCCATGCCTCTGACTGATATCTTGGCTGATACCGTTGCCTGAGCTTTCATCACACTATAGATTGCACGCTTCGGCTGCCCGAGTCCCTTACAACTGACCAGGCCCCTGTTCTCTCAGCTCTGCTGCCTCTGTGGGTGACATTTATTCCACACGGCAGCCAACCATCCTCAATCCAACGGACTTGTGGAATGGTGGCAACACATCCTCAAGAGAGTGCTCATATGCCATGACCAGAAGTGGACAGATGCCCTTCCCTGGGCGCTACTGGGCATATGAGCTACCTACAGAGAAGATCTGGATACCTCACTGGCCGAGGTGCTCTACAGGGAACTGATCACCCTAACAGCAGAGTCTGCATCACAAACCACCGACCCCATGGATATCAACCTGCTGGACCTAGTAAAATGTGTCAGGGGCCACATCCACATCCCACCATGCCAAACAAGAAATCTCTGTGCGTAATACCTCCAATCGTGTACACACATCATGCCGAGGACTGATGCTGTTAAACCTGCTCTCCACTCTGGGTACTGTGGCTTACACAAGGTGTTGAAATGATGATGAAACACTTTTGATATATTTCAAGCTGGAAAAATGACACTGAACTACCTAAAACTAGTGTGGACTTTAGCGGACACACCTATGTTTACTCTTCACTGGCCCCAGCTCCAGGCCCCTCAAGCCAATTTACAGTTGGTCTAGACCTGCAAGACTATCTCCCAGAACACATTTCCATAACACTGCAGGACTCACTACTCGTGGTAAGGACCAAATCTGACAATAGACAGTCAGGCTACAGTACGGTCCCGAGGTCATTGGAGAACTAGATGCCCCAGGTCTGGAATCCACTCTTTCTTCAGACGGCTACCAGCTCATGTCGGCGATAGAGCACTCCATATGATGACTGACACTCCGGACACCATTGCCAGTGGACTGGCAACCTCACTAACACTGGACGACACACCGCCAGCCGCTACTGCCTCAACGCTCACCACCAGTGCCCCCTTCAGCACCGCCACCGATGTCATTGGCTGGCCGTCCTCGACTCTACTCCCCCCCCCTCCCCAATAATATTGCTGCCCTATAGCAGCAAGAATGTTTTCTCTGTAGTATGCACTCTACACTACACACATTGTGTATACCCTGCGAGAATAAAAGTATTCATAGTAAGTGACAGGAGAGCAAACGATTATTTATTGTTATAATTACCACGCCCACTCCACACAACCAACAGAGCTAAGAAAATAAGAAGAAAACAAAAGAAACGGTTTTTGACAAGAAGTCATAAAAAACTCAATATTAAGAGAGAAAATTCATCCTGTGTTGGGTGGGACATGAAAGAAACAATGGTCCCTGAGCTTCTGTGTATGCTAACTTCATTAATATTCCATTAATGAATTATTTGGCATCCCTTGCTGACTGATAGGGAATCTGTCTTCACTCTAATTTTTAGTTAAATTTTCCATTTCTGTTGTATGTTTCATTTCTTATTCTTTGCCAGAATTCTTTTAAAAAAATAAAGCCTTGACTGATTTATTTTCAATTTTTCTGTAGCATTATGTGCTCAGTTCTCTAGTGTGAAATAGCAAAAATTTTCCTCTACAAGCTTCAAGTTTAAATTTTTTTGTACAGAACTGCTGGCAAGTAGAAAATTGTGAGAGATAATCTGTGCCATGATCCTTTTACACATTAATTACAAATAAGTGTACTCTTCACATCATAAGAATAAAAACTAACTAAGATCTATAGT